>NC_059351.1:19770000-20070000 GCF_019703515.2 Myxocyprinus asiaticus
CATTTGCTCTTGGGAGAATTTTATGTGAATTGTTTGAGCTCATATTGAGATCTTGGACTTTGTTATCTTGGCAAATCTAGGCGCATATTGAAACATTGTTGATGTTTTTAAATGATATTTCTAGGATGTTTTAGGGCATCTGTTAGCATCCCTTTTTTATTATTATTATTATTATTTCAGTGGGATCCAAGAGGTAAATGGACAAAAAGTTAGGTAAAATAGCTGTTTCTCATCTTCAGGGGTCGTTAGTGTGCGAGTGCCATCGTAGACAAATGAGAAAAAGTTGCATGAGGCATGAAGCGAACATACGCCCTCCGTCTCTGCCTCGAATGTAAATTACCAACACTGACGCTATGCAAATAAGGCAGTGTTGTATGCAAATAAAAAATTGTCTCAATGTTGTTATAGAGGGGCTTGAACGTTATGTTATGGCTCCACATAATAACTGAAAGAATATTATTCAACAAGTATGTGTGATTCTATGAAAATAATCAAATAAGTTCAATATTGGCTTGTATTGGCAATATCTTCGCTACTTGCAAGTGAAACAAGCATTTTAATTTGAAGTAAACTAAACAGTTATGTATAAAATCTAGAATTCTGCACTCAAAATATTTTAGCCTATTTTTAAGATTTACACATTTCAATTTCATATCAAAATTCAGTCAAATTAAATTGATTAATCTTCAATAAAATATAACACCAAAATATTTATAGTTATAGTTATTTATAGTTATAGTTAATAGTTTTATTGATTTAATTATATTAAATATTACACAACTCAATTTGATGGAATTTTGTAATAAAATTGAAATGTGTAAACCTTAAAATAAAAATAAAAACAAAACAAAAACGTAATAAAAAAATGTATGAATCCTTTGGGAATCTCAATATTAACGCATATTAAAGTCCACATTTTTGATCAAAATTGGAGTGTTGTGGCTTTTAATCCATGTAGTTAGCTCTCGTGCAAATTTTTATGAAATGTCATGAGACTATGTTGACTGATTTTGTGTGGTTGCTAAGTGCTTGATTACACCCAGAACACCCTAGCAACAGCATAGCAACATTTTGGTAAATTCCTAATACACCCTAGTTTCTTGGTGGTGAGTTTTGCATGGGCAAACTCCACTAAGATTTCATTTAGAAAATGTCAAAAATGTAGGTTAATTTCAGGAATTCAAGGCAATTAAATAAATGACAAATCAACAGTGTAAATGTAATACAAAGATATGGCACAATCTGATAAAGCAAATGTGACAAGTGATAGGACATTTTGTCATTTGATTGGTTTCTTTAAATGGCGGTGACTGGGTAGCCCTTAATTAAATCTCATTGGTCCAAAATCTTGCTATATATTAAGTATTTGTTCTGATTGGCTGTGATTTTTCATGTCATATAGAATATTTAGCTTTCAGTGTTTCAGACAAATTAGTTGACAAGAAATGTCTGAATATGGAACGGTGCAAGAACACAAATATTAATGTGCAAAAATAGGAACGCAGAGCTTTTGGAGCTGTTGAAGTCGGTCTGAGCTACACTCAGATTGTGAAATTTCCCTCAAGCCAGAAATACTCATTTTTAAACTCATGGCTAGCCAAAGACTGCCACTCAGTTTGTTTTCCTTTAACCACATAAATAATGAAAATAGCTTTACAGAGAACAAGTTTGCATGTTGTGTTGAAACATGTATGTGTATTATGACATTAGTCCAATCACTGTTCATTCGAAATTCATAATTCACTGTTAAAACATAATTCATTATTTAGTGGCAACTAAGAAATCCACACTGAGAAGAGCACTACAAGAACTATTCAAAAGCATTACAATATAACCATCATTTTATCTTATGTATAAAGTGTGACACTGTGTTTAGTATGTCAGAATGGGGTTCGTTTTTGCTCAGAAAAGCTTAAAAAGCTGTTAGAATTACAAAAAGGAAAAAACACTGAATTTTAATTACATATATTTAATTAAAAAACTACCACAACCAGTCAGTTGTGTATTTGTAATAGTGTGTCCTGCACCTGTTGAAATCAGATGAGATGTGACATGTGCAACTGAGCATCACAAAGTGCTACAGGACAGAAAGATCAGACATATCTGATGAGTTGAGGTAACAACTCTGATCTTTCCTGAAAAACAACTCTGTTCAACTCTGATCTTTCCTGACCTAATTCAACTTACAAACAGATAAAGACTATCGATCCCAGAAGGGAAATTCAGATATATCGGTCGGCCGATATTAGCCTTTCACCAATATATCGGTATTGGCGTATATGTTTACCGATATGCGCAGATATGAAAACGATTTTTTTCAGAACATATAATGCAGAAAACAATGCTTTAGAATTGGTGTCATAATGTAGTTTGTCCAGCAGAGCGTGCTCCGACTCCATTGTTTACAGAGCTGACTCTGAACTGACAGTGGCTCTGCAGACGGGGCGGAGTTAAGCGGTGCAGAATTCAGCAGTGTCTTCTCGGTAAATTGCTAACTAGTTTGTGAAATACATACTGGAAAGTTAATAAACAATAACCCTATCATTTTATATAACTAATATAATGTTAACCCTGTCCCTGACAACCATGTTACACATGTTGATCACATCTGTTTGTTATGTTAGCCAGCTATAGTTTGTCAGTGCAGTCAGTAATGTAGCAGATTGAAAGGTAAACATCAGTGCATCTTTTTGCAGCTCAGCAGACAATGGTGCGGTGGTGTATTGTGTCTGTTGAGTGTTGATTTCACACTATGTTGTTGCCTAATTGGTGAGACACAATGCTGGAAAGTAAATAAAGTCCATCTTTTGCTCTCTGTGGCAAAAAGCTTATAGCTAACTAGCTAACCACGTAGCTACTTTCATACCTTGTCAGCGTGTAAACATGTATTCACCAAACTGTTTTGTTCAGGATTCACAGTTTGGTACCCCCTTCAACTGAACAATTTCCAGTTGTTGCATTTATAAAATGTAATATTTAAAAGTCTTGTTTTCCAGACATTAAAATAGGATACATAATAAAAGTAGATTTAATAAATAATATATTTGCCCTGTGTAAATAATAATATATAGGAACTATATCTAAAATAAATGAGGGGTGATAAATACTAATACAACAGGCTGGAAAAATAGACATTTATCCATTTTAATATTCTATATATATTTTGAATGTGTTGAAACTTGACACTGGGCGACGCACCCTAAAAACTGCACCGTTAGATTGGTTTCATATTGAAGAGCTGCTTAAAAGTAAGTTTTTTCTCTCTCTCGTAAATATAAACGAGTGTAAATGCCAACACCATCATATATGTCGAAAGGACTGAAGCCTCTCAACCAAAACATGAGCTCATTGATGTCATTAAGTGAGTCTGCTTTTTTATTCCATCCGTTACTCCTGGTTGGAGGCTTCTGTAAATATTTAGTTCATACATAGTGTTACGTCCTACATAAATTTAATGGTGCAACGCTCAAATATTTAGTAGTGCATACATTTTGACTTAGTGCCCATTTACGCCACTACTAGGCTAAGTTGTAACGTACGTATAGCTGGTGCAACCGGCCCCTGATGTTTATTTGGCTATTTATTTTATTTTTATTTATTCTTTATTTAAATGGTCAGCATTTTACTGATACTAAATATACAATACTGATGTTTATTTAGCTATTTATTTTATTTGAAATTATTCTTCATTTAAATGGTCAGCAATTGACTGATACTAAACATACAGTACTGATGTTTATTTAGTTATCTATTTTATTCAAATTTATTCTTTATTTTAATGGTCAGCAATTGACTGATACTAAACATACAGTACTGATTTTTATTTTATTTTATTTATTCTTAATTTAAATGGTCAGCAATTGACTTATACTAAACATACAGTACTGATGTTTATTAAGCTATTTATTGTATTTTTATTTATTCTTTATTTTCTCAGTGTTCATTTCTAGAATTTGTTGACAATGTATAATAATAATGTAAAATATTCTTTGATAAAATATTTAAGAAAGCAGTCTTTTGAGTACCTTTGCATGGTCATATTGGTGCAAAAATCGGTGAACAATCCACATAGAAAAGGTCTGTTTTCATTCCAGCTAAAAAATTAACTATATCGGCCATCATATCGGTAATCAGTGAATTTTCCCTCTCTAAAACGGTATCGGTATCGGTCTCAAAAATCCCATATCGGTTGGGCTCTACTTATGCTCACAGTTGTTTCCATTAGAGTGCAACAGAGATGAAAAACACAACTGCTGAAAGAACCACGTCAATTTGTGGTGCTTCTTTGACACTTTGGGCTTACGTGTCAAGTCGACTCGCATGCTCTTCAGGACTTGTACCCTGGTCCCTCACATCACAATTACAACACTCTATCAGCTGAGCTACCAGCCTGACCTCACAGTGAAATCGCTTTTCTTTAGCAAAAACTGATATGTGCTTACCGAAATTTAAAACACTGCCCCCAGTGGCCAAAGTGGTAAGTGCTGTAGGGTGTATAGGCACGTCTGAGCTCCATTTATGTCCAGGAGACATCACCAAAAGCTAGTTGTAAAGCGAGATCCTTTCAGCAGTACAGGATGTAATACAGTGAAGAGGAATGCATATTTTATGAACTCTATCCCCCAACCCAAACCTAAACTTAACCATAAGAGGAGTAAAAATTAACCTGTCACTGATTAAGCAAACATAATTACTTCCTTGTTTAAATGTGGATACGAACCCGAGTCTCTTACACTGTTGATGCAACGCGCTGCTGGTCAAGCCACTTGGGAAGGTAAACACACTGAAACCAATGCAAAAATGTCTGCTGGGAAATGTCGCATATCAGTGAGCCAACATGCTGTCACCAGTCCTAGGCTAGAAGAATTTTCGGAAACAGCATGCCTACTGAGTGATCATGTTGGAGCTATCACACTTGACTTCGCTCATTTGGTTATATAATGCAAATGTTAAAATTAGTCATGCACTATCGTAAAAGAGTTTAAATGTCATAAGATAGCATTGTGTGAGGAACAGGGCAAAAAGTAAGTGTTAATGAACTGATTTTCTGCCGTTTTACTCATAAAAAAGTTCAACAGTCTGGCTCTGGAAGTAAAAATCCCATTACATTTTTCCATAGATTAATTGTTTTAAATGATAACTTATAAACATTTAAAGACAGACATACCGTAAGCTCCAAGGCTGTTCATCAAACGTACTGTATATGCTTTCGTTGAAGCCATCAGTCTGCGTTATTTCAAATTAATTATTTAAAAATCACGTTTGATAGTGGAATATCTGGTAAACAACTACATTACCGATGATTCTGAAGAGAAAGCTTCACCGAGAACCGCAGTCAACATAGCCGGCAAAACGTGCCTTGTAGCGACTGCTACACAGTTTTGTACCTTTGTCTTTTTGTCTGATTTTCAAATACTTTTTGTTATCACAAATCAAAGTTTGTAATGTTGTAATTCACTTCGGAGCTGGTTGGTTTGGTTCATGGCTTACAACTCTTTTATGGAGGATTTTATAAAAAGAATGAATAAAAAAAATACTGTGTTCTTTCACATCACAAGTAATGCAGATGTCTTTCTGTGTGGTTTTACGTGAGAATCAATCACTCTGTATCGTACTTCCTCTACTTTGGTTTTGTTTTGCTTTGTTTGAATCTTGCATTCTTTTTTATCATTGTTGTTTCCGCTGTTTCCATTAAAGGAATAGTTCACCCAAAAATGAAAATTACATTATCATTTACTCACCCTCATGTCATCCCACATGTGTATGACTTTCTTTTAGTGAAGATTTTAGTGAATGGGTGCAAGTGAATGGGTGTCAAAATTTTGAAGCTCCAAAATACACATAAGGGCAACATAAAAGTACTCCAGAAGTCTCCAGTGGTTAAATCCATGTCTTCTGAAGCGATATGATAGGTGTGGGTGAGAAACAGATCAATATTTAAGTCCTTATTTGCAATAAATTCTCCTCCCTCCTCTGTCAATCTCCACTTTCACTTCACTTTCACATTGTCCTTCTTCTAGTTTTTTATGATTCACATTCTTCATGCATATAATGGGCAGAGAGGAGAATTTATGACAAAACATGACTTAAATATGGATCTGTTTCTCACCAACACCTATCATATCATGTTTGAACACATGTATTTAACCACTGGAGTCATATGGATTACTTTTATGCTCCCTTGGGACTTCCTTGATTTTGGAGCTTCAAAATTTTGGCACCTATTAATTTGCATTTGAGGACCTACAGAGCTGAGATATTCTTTTAAAAATCTTCATTTGTGTTCTGCAGAAGAAAGTAATTCACATCTGGGATGCCAGGAGGGTGAGTAAATCATGAGAGGATTTTCATTTTTGTGTGAACTATCCCTTTAATCTTTGACGATGAAAACAATAGATGTAAATTATATGTGCTTGAGGGCTGAAATCCACATGAAAGTATTGTTTTTCATTGACTGCACTTTGGGTTACAACAAGACATGTACACAAAACACAAAATGCTTCATAAAAAAGCCTACTTAATGGATGGCAAGAAGTTCTTGGATGCTTTTTCACTTGATCTTTTTTAGCGGTGGTCTTTTTAAATTACCAAACAAGCAGCAGACAGCATAAAGATGCACAATGTACATTTTTTACATTTTTCAAATAGATGTTCCAAGCTTATATGTAATCAAATGAGTCAATGAGTGACCTGGTATTATATTACTTACACGGCTCTCTGAAGTAGTCGATTCTAATTGGTTAATGGTGCCATCTAGCGGTCTGATATTTCTCAGTAACAACCACACATTCACTCAACAGACCACTCATCTGGGTATTACCAGCCATCTCTCCTGCTTCTCGTCTCTACAAGTAAGCTAGTAAAATAATTTAAACTCAAACCAATGTTTCATGTGCATTTATTTATTTATTTGGCAAGTAGTCTTGTAATACGATGCATAATAAGCAGTCAGACAGTCATTTATTGCAAAATAAACCAACAGAACTCAGATGCAAACTGGAGGTGGATTTCAGCTGTTCAGTGATTTCTTTATTCTTACATAATTACAAAGTTTCAATGCAAATCAATATTTTATGTTTATTTATTTGGTTAGCAGCCATGTAATAAACGGGAAAATGTACAATCAGCAGTTGTTATCGAAAAAATAAACCTCTTCAGGGTGATACACCCTGTCTGGGTTTATTTTGCAATAACAAACAGCTAAGTGTACATTATCACTTACATATTTGTGGAAATTTCTGGCCCACATTCATTTTGTCTGGGAGCATTTGCATGTGTAATCTGAATGCATTATGCTAAACCTGCATGTTAATAACAGTATGAGATCTGCGGATGGTAATGCTTTAGCATGCGTAAATTTAACAGCCGTTTAGTTGAATGTCAAATAATGTGGTGGAGTTTTACATGCTCAGCAGGTATGTCGGAGATGTGACAGGTGTTTTATAATATCTTACTTATGATTCAAGATAATAAATGTCAACTACAATGACAGGAGGGTGTTTGGTTTCGTTTGGTTTCGATGAACAGAGGTATCTAATATTTTGAATTTGATGTATATATTGCTAATATATGTGGCTAAATAAATCACATTTTACAAATTTTGTGTAGTGTTTTGAAAATATCTAGTCCAGATTTTGCCACAACAAATGCAGAGTTTGGTTGTGTTGTCATAGTGAACAAATGCAGAGCGATTTCATGTTTAACTTGAGTAGCAGAAATAGCATACTGAATCAGAGCAAAGGACAACTCAATGCAAAGTGCTTAAAAATCCTCTTAACTGTGGTAAATGCACGTCTGTACACTGTAATGTACATCCTCTTGTTTTTATTAAATGTTGGCAGGAGAAATCTGATAAAGTAAGTTCAATAAATAGTTACATTTATTTAAAATAGCTAGCTGGTTGTTGTTTAGCTGGAATATAAGTAAAAACAAACAAACAAAACAAAAAAAAACATATTTGTAGCAACACTACACTTATTGCCTCATTTTGAAAAGATAATATTAAAATCAAATAAAATTAAACTGAAGTGTGATCACAAAATTGCTTATTTTTACAGTGGCTTTCAAAGTGGATCATCCAATAAGATTTCAGAGTTTAAAATATTTAACTATAAATCTAATTAAATAATAATGGAAACACTTTATAAAAAGGTTGCTTTCATTTATATTCATTAACATGATGTTAAATTAAACATATACATTTTAACATAAGTTGTATATTTGAACAAGTTACCTACATTATTGTAATCTTTATTGTTAATTCATGATACCTAATGCATTTGCTTATGTTAACAAACATAACTGTATTGTAAAGTGTTAACAGAATAATTGACAGACCTTTGAATTATTGCAAACTAATTTAATTGGGCAAATGTTTATTTGCCATATACTCTCCTTTACATTTTTATTCCAATTATGGATCAAAATTGTTTGTCATGCGTTTTGTCTTCTGTGCTGGCTGTATGACTCTTTGAAGTTCTGTTAATTTGAAACTTTATTCAGAAGTTACTAGGCGAAGTGATTTGGAACATAATCTGGTCAACAAACCTGGAATTTATGTAAGGAATAATTGACGACGGACCACTGAATTATTGAAAAATAATGCACACCCGAGGTGGTAATATGGTCATGACGTGCAGCGGAGTGTGCATTATTTTTCAATAATTAATTGGGCCGGAGTCAATTATTCAGCTTATACCACAGTTACCACACCTTAAGACATCGTTCATGGTTTTATCTCAAGACATTTTCTGGTTTTCATCCCTAAAACACTCTTGTGAGAAGAACTACTTTCTTCCGCCACGGATTCAGCATCTTGCTTTAATACAGTCTGAGCCTTTGTTGCTAGTTAGGATAGCTTCAAAATTGCCAAGATATAAGTTTAAGCACACTTCTCAGCAGCAGCGTGTCGCCATATTTCCGTTGTAAACCTTAAAGTTGGAATGAAATGAAAATTCAAACTATCTATTTTCTAAATACATGTTATTGATCTTATTGTGAAAGATTCATCCATGCATTTGTTTTATTTATTTATTAATAAATCTCGTAATCTTTAATCAAAATGTAATAACTCATCTTCCGGTGAAATGACAGACTTCTCTCTAGTGACGTATGCAGGAATTCTCCAATCATTTAGTCTGCTTAAACCCTGCCCCTTTCTTATAAATACCACAACCTTGTGTAGAGCTGAACGAAGCATCAATCACATGTTGATGAATATGGCAAGGTGTATTTTAATCTGTTTTCCTTCAAAACTATCCTTCCTTAACCCAAACTTCCTTGGTTACGGGTCAGCTGGCTTGAATTTACATTTCGAATGAGGAGGAATAACAGCGACTTTGCGGTTGTGTTCAAGATATTTCACGTCTGAATTTCTGCAGTGATAACTACTGAATACAATGCTTCGGATGCCTCTGGAGTTTATTTATATTTTTGAATGTAGTTATCTTGGGATGCACAGCACGAGTAAGTGTTTTTTCATATATTTTATGAAATATGGTTATCTTTTACTCACTAATTTTTCATCTGCTACATCCTCTTCATAAGCAAAGACTGCGATGTGCTCATGCGTTTATGTTGTCAGTTTGATAATAAATGTGTTGAGATCACTGCTCAATTTCACCGATAACCTGCTCTGACTCGAGCAGCATGGTGGTAGGTTTGTGTGTGTGACTCCAAACTTGAATTCAGATCTGCCTCCATTCCGCTAGGCAATGCCCACTTTTCACAATCAAATCAACAACCGATGGATAAACTCAAATCCCCGCACAACATTTTTTTCTTGTTTTATTCATAAATACATCACAATACGGAAGTCAGTCACAACTTCCATTTCATGCCGACTTTAACAACTGTTTTCAATCCCAATGTGATGCAGCTGTTCGCTGACATGACGGCTCTGTTTTTCACTCATGAGTAAATGTGTGCGTAATGCGTTTATGTATGTGTGTCCACGTGTGTCAGGGGCGAGGAGGAGGGCCAGCGCGCTTCCCAAAAATATTTCAGATAATATAGGAACTGTTGTATTGACCAAGTGTAGCTTTGATACAGCTTAAACCTTCGAAAATGTCACATTAGAACTAGCAACGGAGGATGCGCTGCTTTTCGGCATTGGAGTATGTAAGGGGGTTTAGTGGAAAGGAGGAGGCGAGAACCGGCTTGACAACTTAAATAATAATTTATTAACCAAAGACCCAACCAAAAACACACAACTAAACACACAGTACAGCTGTCTGTAATTCTCTCTCTCTGTCGAACTGTCGTCCCCGGCCGCCTTTATCCTTCGCGCGCCCCATCAGGCTGATTGGGGACCGGGTGTGTCTCATTCCAACCCGGCCCCGCCTTCCTCAGCTCTACACTCCTCCCGGCGTTGCCTCAGGCCGGGGAGCCCCCGGCATGACGTACATCCCCCCCACCCTTCCTCTCCGGGTGGGGGGGCGTGCCTTATGCCCCGACTGCCGGCGGGTCCTCCCCGCCTTCCTCGACCTGGGAGGAGACAGGAGGGGAAAAAACAACACAAAATGGCGAGGGAAAGGCCAACACGGAGCGGCAGAGAGAGAGAGAGGAGAGAGAGAAAAAGAAACTCACCGGTTCTCTGATGCGCCGTCACGTGGTCCTCGATCACTATTCCACCCTCTCAGGCGGACTGCAGCCGCTCCTCCCCGGGCGGACCGGAGTCAGACCTCCAACCCCCAGCGGACAGAATGCCCCTCCGCGTTCCCGGCGTCCCATGGGGACTCTCCTCCGCCCCTGGCAGCGGCCATACCACTCCAGGCGGTCGGGGAGTCACTTCCCTCCTCCCCCCGCGGACGGCGGTCTTCTCTCGACCCCTCCGCGTTCCTGGGGGACGGCAGGGCACTCCTCCGCCCCCGGCAGCGGCTCCCTCGCTCCAGGCGGTCGGGGAGTCCCGTCCCCACTCGCCTCGCGGACGGCGGCCGTTCCCCGCGTCCGGGTAGTCGGGCTACTCCGTCCCCCGTCGGACGGCAGCGGCGCTCCCCTGGGTGGACGGCAGTGTCGAGGATCCTGCGACGGGAATCCCTCCTCCTTCCCGGGTTTCGGCACCAGTGTAAGGGGGTTTAGTGGAAAGGAGGAGGCGAGAACCGGCTTGTCAACTTAAATAATAATTTATTAACCAAAGACCCAACCAAAAACACACAACTAAACACACAGTACAGCTGTCTGTAATTCTCTCTCTCTGTCGAACTGTCGTCCCCGGCCGCCTTTATCCCTCGCGCGCCCCATCAGGCTGATTGGGGACCGGGTGTGTCTCATTCCAACCCGGCCCCGCCCTCCTCAGCTCTACAGAGTAACAAGGTAGTGCGTGCATGCGTGCGTGCGTGTGTGTGTGCAAGAGCATGTGTAAGTGTGGGTGAGACGAGGGCGCGCAAGGGCTCTTTTTAACAGAAATTGAAATAAATGTAGGATATTTTAGACATTGTTTGACATTCTTTACTGATATACTTTAACCAATGTCTTTGATTTATATTGTTATTTTGCTGTGGTAGCATGTATGGTGTATGTGGGTGGGTGAGACGAGAGCGAAAGAGAGAGAGTGAGAGAAAGAGAGGGAGCATAAGGACGCTTTTTAATCGAAATTGAAATAAATTTAGGATATTATAGACACTGTTTGTCATTCTTGTCCGATGAACTTAACCAATGTTTTTGTTTTAATTGGTTATTTTGTTTTTGTAGCCTGTAGGGCTCTTTGAAATCACTGAAATAATTTGGAGAAGTGATATGGAACCGTTATGCGGTCAAGATCTGGAACTACTTCATAGCTGTGCGTTTACTGGAAAATGATTAATAAACAGATCTTAGAACATCCGTCAACCAATCAGAAGCAAGCATTCAACAGACCCGTGGTATAAAACACATTCAAGCAGTTTATCACATGTTCTTCTTGAATTAAACCACAACTATCATTTGCTTCAATATTTTGTAGTTTTGTTTGGTGCATTGGTGACTCACAGTTACAGTCAGGGTTGGGAGGGTTACATTTGAAATGTATTCCACTACAGATTACAGAATACATGCTGTAAAATGTAATTTGTAACGTATTCCGTTAGATTACTCAAGATCAGTAACATATTCTAAATACTTTGGATTACTTCTTCAGCACTGGTAGATTTTTTTCACTTGTTTTGACTATAAAAACTCTGCCAGTACAGTAAGACAAAATACACATGTTAAAAATACATTCCCTGAAAAACCTAAATATCTTATGCAGTGTTGTTTCAAAAACAAGATAAATCAAATTGATCTTGTTTTAAGGATTTTTAGATATTTTTACAGGAAAACAATTCAAAAATTATTATCAAGAATATGATTTTTGCCATTATATCAAAGGTCTTACTAGAAAAATAGAAATTATAATCTGAATATCTGAATGTGAATTTTCTTGATAAAAAAATATGATCGTGCCTGTTAACATGTGCATGTAAAATGGCTAGAAATAACATTTTAGCTTATCGTAAAGCTGACAATTTACACAAGGTTTATTTCTATTTCTTCTGCTCCAAACTTACTTCAAACTTACTTCTCTGTCTGCTCGTATGAATATAAAACATCAAAAGAAAGTGTTTCACCGCTGTTCAAATGCACTTTGGATCGCATCATTTATATGTATAAATGTTTTCCATCTGAAAGGACTAAATATTAAATGAAACAAATGACAATAAAATGCAAAGTAATCTCTTCAGTAATCAAAATAATTTTTTCATGTAACTGTATTCTAAATACCAATGATTTAAATTGTAACTGTAGTGGAATACAGTTACTTATATTTTGTATTTTAAATACGTAATCCCGTTACATGTATTCCATTACTCCCCAACCCTGGCTACAGTTCATTTTCCCAACAGTGTCTGACTCAAAGCGGCACAACGTTAACCAAGATGAATCATCCAATATCAACGATCGATCACTGTGACAGTTTCTGGGCCAGTAGAAGAAAAGTTATTCTAAACACTAGTCATCACTGGTAAAAACACAGCACTATTGCAACTGTAATTCTCAAGTTAAATTGCCTTGCGGGATATGAGATTGAAGTGAACAAATTTGATTGCTTTTTCGTCGATGTTTTGAGACTGAACACAGCTGAAATGTTCAATATTTCGAGACTGTAAGGTGACTGTTGTCCTACATCTACACCAGCTGATTTATGTTTCTGAGAGGAGGAAGATAAGCAGGAATACAGAGCTTTTTGGAAAAGTAAATTAGTAGGCGTGTCAATTGCTTCCCATATTTCAAAGACGCACCGTCTGTTTTCATTTGCTGTAATCTCATTAGAATAGAATATCTTTATAGTCATTGTATAAGTACAATTATCATTGCACAAGTATTGCACATTAACCCACATAGAGAATTATAGCAAATGCAGCATGTATAAAATTATTTGGTGATGTGAACAGGCCACTTTTAAGCCATAATGCTCTCTAATTCCCTCTCAAGGACAGGATAGAATTCCTAATGCATATTTAGTTATGCATATGCATAATGTATATTTTCTCTATTAAAATAAAATGTAATGGTGTGTGTAGTAGTATGAAGAGCCTATAGAGATGCTTGACTGTGAGTGGGCAGAAATTGAGGATGTTATTGGCATAATGTGAACAGCACAAAAAATACACTGCCAAGACTGCTGTATGGTCATATTTTGAAAACAGTCTTTCTAATATAAATGTGTTATTAATTATCACTCTGCAGAAAAGCATTATGAGTATTGAGAGACCCATCCATCCATCCATCCATTCATCCATCCATCTATCTATCTTTTAATTATATAACATGTAACATGTTTATATAACATTGTGGAGCAGAACGTGTTCGTGTGCCTGTCACTGGGGAGAGAGGTAGCGGTAAGGGCCATCACCTGGTGATTAATGATACGTAACACCTGTGTCTTGTTACAGTGACAACAGAGATGGGCTTGAAAACCACGAGAATGCCAGTGAGGGAAGGAGAGTCCCAGTCACACAGACCTGCTAGATCGTGAAGCTAAATGCTGCAAACCTTAATTATGTATGAGTTTGTGTTGTCTTTTAGGGCTGAGGCTACAGTAAATGCCCTGCTGTGAAGCTGAAAAGCCAAAGACTGTTTGTTGGACTGGTAAGCCATTAAAGATTGATTTACCTGGACTGCCACCCCGCTTCCCGCATCCTTATTGTTGATTCTTCTACAAACATAAATACCTTTAAATGTTATTGATGTATAGAAGCACATATGAACATTAAATCAGTTATTATTACCCACTCTGCTTTCAAGATATAAGCATCTGCAAAAAAAAAAAAAAAAAAAAACTACTGTATAATGGTGACCACTAGTTTTGAAATGTGATTTTTAGTAACTTTATATTCCAAAGAAAAGTTACATCTATTTTTAAAATGTATGCATATCAATTTCAAATTTGCACGATAATTCAGGAAAGTTTGAGTAATCTTAAATAAAATGTACATATTATGAATTAAGTATAAAGTGATGAGTTTAATTAAACTTAAATACTTCACATGTATGCTTAATTTATAATTTTCAATTATTGAAAGATTACTCGGTTTGATGGGAATTTGAAATTGAAATGTGTAAATCTTGAAAATAGACAAATACATTTTTAAATGTGTAAATGGGAGGCATAACAAAAAGAAAAGAATTAAGTCAAATTTGAGTACAAGTATGAATATAAAGTGTGGCAAACCAAAAGTACATTTTTGATAACACTTGGCTTATTTATAGTTGACTCGTATATTAAGCATATTAAGTTTGGATGTGGCAAAAAAAAAAAAAAACATAAAAATTGCACACATTTGTGTTAAATTAAATAATTAGCAACACTGTGAATTTCAGCTGCTGTGTGTTAAGCGCTTCACTCAGGTGCTCAAGAGAAATGAGCTCATTACAGTAATTAACCAGCTAAAGATCATCTGTGAACAAGAGCCAGGATTTGAGACGTTCCTTATTTTATCCTCTCGGTTGAAGATAAGAAAGCAGATGATTTGTTTCAAGTCATTAATGTTTCATAAAGGATTTCACCAACACAGTGAATGCATTTGAACTTTGACCTTCATTGGACTCTTATGTTTAGAAAATGTTATTGCTAAATTTCAATGGTGTCTTAAATCTTTGAGGATAAAGAAATGGGATTAAAATTAAAATGTATGAAATGTTTATACAAATTAAATGATGTTTATATATGAGCCAACTTGTACAATGTTTTATGATTCCATTTCAACATAATACATATTTCAACACAATACAGCTCCATATCAAATGAAACAAGAAGAGCTGGTGATATGGTTATCTCACGATTTTGTTCAATATGCGATATGAGGTTCACGATTCGATATAATCTCGATTTGATATAATAACACTTAAATAATAAGAGTTTCTCATATACATTTCTCTATAAGAAAAGATCACAAGCAAATAAGCCTTTAAAAATAGTGGGCTACATTCAGGCTGATGATCAGGTGCAGAATAAGCAATAGAACTGAACAGAACCTGTCCTGAAAAATATGTGAAAATGTCCATTTTTTATTTTTTTTTATTTTTTATTTATTTATTTATTTTTTATTTGTTTGTCATTATTATTAGAATCATATTTTTACTGTTTAAAAAATATACAAATTATACATTCTATCAATTAATATTATATCATGAAATAATATATACAATAATAGTATGAGCTGTCACTATTTGAAATAATGTGTAGAATTTACAAGTAATAACATTGAGTTTACATTCATTTGTATCACAAGTGCTAAAATGGTACTGTCACTTTAAGAGTTCGATGTGCAACACACAGACTCACTCAGTGTTCCAGTTCTTTAATGAAAGAGAAGTCTCAGTTTTTTTGAGTGCATCCGGGGTATTTCTTATTAAAATGAACATTTCTTTTTACTAATCTGACTGTAAAGAACAGAAAGGATTTTAAGACACATTATTCAATGAAATTGTGTGGATCTCATCTTTTATGGACACACATTACACAAAATAAAAGTTCTGTTTTAATCTCAAGCACTTCTCAACAAAACAAGGCGATTTTCCAGGTGTTCCAGGGGTAAAATCAAGTAACAGAGAGATTATGATGCTTGATGAGTCATTTTCATTTATGATCACATGGACAAAAAACAATGTTAAAATGTTGAAATATCGAGTTTTGCCTTGATATGGTTTGTAATTTATTTGGTTTGCGATATATTGAAATTTGATCAATCGTCCAAACCCTAATAATGACCTCTCATCATAATTTCAACAAATCTCTGCTGAGGTCTTTCTGTGATAGAAACACGTCCGTCCAAGTGCGAGTGTCAGGTCTTTTCATTGGTTTCTCTTCTCTCGCGCCCTTGAATGACAATAGAGGATGAACAATCATTTGTGTTGCCTATATATAGTCAGGTAAGATTGGACTTCAAATTGATTTTCAAACTTTTGTCTACTTGTGATTCTATAAGCTGCTGCGATTGTAGTAAAAATTTTGAAGCGTTCCAAAATCAACTGCCAATTTTATGACAAGAGGAAGACATTTTATTTTATTTGGCATTTTAAAGAAACTGGCTTACAGACTTAATACTTGCCTTTTATTGTATTTATGTGTATGCTGGACATTGAACTTCAATAGATGCTCAGTTTTGTTTTTTGGCACAAAGTAGCAAGTAAACTACAGATGTCCACAAAGAGAACTCGGTTTTCCATGTCAAATCAACCAAAATTATAAACTTACCAGGAGACTTTTTTAATTTTGATCATACTTTTTCTGAAGAAATATAAACATAAATGATGACCAAAGCTACAATATTAAATGTCATGGTTCAGTATTTACTCAGTATTCCATCATTTTGTAGAGGTGGGTCAAAATGATAATTTTTGCTTTTGATTTTGAAGCAAAACTACAGGTTAAAAAAATAATCCAATAAAGGTGACAGCATAATTATTTTATTTTTTTCATAGAGATAGGTAGGCCTATAACTAAAATCAGTTGACTTCATCACCCCTTATTGAATTATATGCCAATGGTGGAAGCCTATAACTCCAGAAGTATTAAAGATATCTAAATATCCTTTTAGATTCAGATTAAAAACAAACTTTCATTTTTGTTTCTTTATTTTTAAGGCCCTATATGGTTAAATCTCAGAGATAAGGGACTCTCAATGTGGCAACATCCAAAATCATACAATTTTACTCATTTTCAGTGGTCAAAAAACATACCATGTGGATCACATGGTATGAAGCTAGTTTTTTCTTGTCCGACAAAACAAATGTCTGAAGTACAAATAATGTTGAAACAAGAACCTTTATTTAGTACTCTCATAAAACAATGTCAAGATCAATATACTGTTAAAATAATGTCAAAACCAACCCAATTTCACAAAAATTCGTACATATTTTATAAGTTGGCTATTCTGTATGATTTCGTACGATTTTGTTTGTATAAATTCGTACGATTTCATCACGTGCAAATGCCCGAATGTGTAATGCAGAAGTGTCAAGAACATGCTTATTAATATTATGTCCTAACCCAAATTCCTTATCTAAACCTTACCAATCAGTAGAAAGTGTAAACATGACAGGAAGCTGTTATGTGTGACAGAAGCAAGTAATTGTCATGTATTAGATGAAAACGATGTCCAGCGACATCACTGGCTGTAGTGAAGGTCGTACGAGTGCAGTCATACAATATCATACAAATTAGCCAAATTTAGAAAAGTTGTAGGAATACTTACGATTTCTCTGTGAGAGTGTGTTGGTCAAAACACTTCCTTTTTGCTCTGTTCCTCACACAATGCTATCTTATGACATTTAAAAAAATTTACTGTAGTGCATGACTCATTTTAACATTTGCATTACATAACCAACTACATTTACAAGCTTGTTCCAGTGTGATCAAATTGTGCGGTAACTGATAAAGCGTTGCACTTGCGATGCAAAGGACCAGGGTATGACTCCTGAAGAGCACGCAAGTCGACACATGAGCCGAAAGTGTCCATAAAAGCACCACAAAATGACCTGGTTTCTTTAGCAATTGTGTTTTTCATGTAACATTAGCTTTTTCTGACATTATCGGTTAGGTTTATACGGAGCCCTCTAGAGGTCAAGGGGAGAATTTTTTTTTTATTTTTTATTATTATTATTTTTTTTTATGTTTTGCATGCACTTGAAATAAGTTTTGCATTCCCTCGCAAAAAAATAAATTACTATGGTTTTACCACAGTAACCATACTTTAACCATGTTATCTGTAGTGAAAACATAGTAATAATACAGAAAACCATAAAAATGTTAATACAAATCATAATGTTGTGGTTACTATGGTTTTACTACAAATACAAATATATAAGATACAGTATACAGTATTAAAACCAAGGTTTCAACCAAAAAAAACAAAAAAAAGTTGTACTTTTCATAGTTACTTCAATATTACAATGATAAAACCATAGTTTCTGCCAAAAAACATGTGCAAGCCTTTACAGTCATGGTTACTACAATATTACTAGAAAACACAAGATTTCCGCCAAAAACAATGGTTAATACAGTCTACAGTATTACTATAGTAAAACCATGGTACCGTATAGTTAAAACATGGTTACTACGGTCACGGTTTATAAAGTATTACTATAGTAAAACCATGGTTCCCTGTCTGTCACTCACTCGACGTTGTGTCGATGTAGTGACACTAGGGGTCACTCTTGGGAGCCCGAGACACCTCTGGTCTTTGATAAAAGGCCAATGAAAATTGGCGAGTGGTACTTGCATGCCACTCCCCTGGACATACGGGTATAAAAGGAGCTGGTATGCAACCACTCATTCAGATATTCTCTTCGGAGCCTAACAGTCATGCTCACTGAGCTGAATTCCCACGAAAGTTCATTCACCTCTGCTGGATCTGATGGCGCATTTCAGCGGCTTCTCCCTCCTCTGCACTGGTGCACTGCAGAGAATGCCCCTAGGCGCTTCAGCAGAAATAAGAGTATATTTCTCTAAAAGAGTATATTTCTCTAAAAGAGCGGCACACACAGAACGTCTTTTTAAAGACGCGTCTTTTTAAAGATGCTTTTCCTTTGTGTGTTATTCCTGGTTGCGCTCGTTATCTCTCGCCTTCTGACGGTCACGATCACTGTCTTTCGTGTCTGGGCACTGCTCACACTGAAACAGCGTTCGTGGATGGTCATGTACTCATTGCGAGGACATGTCCATGGCAACAATGTGGTCGCGGCTCACCTTCGTAAGAAAGCATGCCACCCCAGAGGCTCCCCGCCTCGGTCCTTTTACCCACGGGTATGAGGCCAGTGCGGCTAGCACTGGGGGTGATTTGGGGACCCCAATGGGACTGCCTCCGCCGGGTATCCCCCCGCAGACCTCCCATTCCCCAGCACGCTCGTCTGCCCCAATCGGGCTTCCGGATGAGTCCGCCGGCTCGTCTCACGGCGAGTTCGACCTCTTATTCAGAGCCCACGAAAGTGATGAGCTCTCGAGCGCAGCATCGGAGAGCGGGCTCGTCCAGTTGGATGCGGAAGCCTCAGCTGGGCTCCTCCCTTCGGGGATGATTGCCCAGTCACAGGCTGACGCGGAGATGATGACCTGCTTTCCCAGGCAGCCGCGAGTGTCGGCTAGAGTGGAACCCTCCGCTCTTCCCTGAACCCTCGTGGCTCGATGATTGGTTCCTGGGCTCGCGCCGCCGCTCAAAGCCACGCCCCGCCCCGTTCCTTTCTTCCCGGAAGTGCATGAAGAGCTGACAAGGTTGTGGGAGGCACTTTTTTACTGCCCGGTCCCGATCTTTTCAGCTTCCCCGCCCTCATTACCCTCGATGTTGGGGCAGCCAAGGGCTATTCAGCAATCCCCCGGTGGATAAAGGCACTCGCGGTGCACCTATGCCCGCAGAGCACCGCCACCTGGCGCGGGTGCCCAAAGCCCCTGTCCAAGGCCTGTAGGTTTACGTCGTCTCTGATGGCCAAGGCCTACGGTGCCGCTGGACAAGCTGCCTCCACCCTGCACGCCATGGCTCTCCTGCAAGTCCTCCAAGGCATTAAAGGAACTGCACGAGGGTAGTTCCGCCCCGGGATTGATGCAGGAACTGCGCTTGGCGACCGACCTCGCTCACCGAGCAACGGAGGTCACGGCGCGGTCTCTCGGGCGGATGATGTCCACATTAGTGGTCCAGGAGCGCCACCTTTGGCTCAACCTGGTCGAGAAGGGTGAGGCTGACAGGACACGGTTCCTTGCTGCCCCCATCTCCCAGGCTGGCCTATTTGGTGACATGGTCAAGGACTTTGCCCAGCAGTTCTTGACGGTGGAGCAGCAGACGGAGGCTATCCGACATATCCTGCCCCAGCGCGGCTTAAGATCCTGCACCCTGACTGCTCGTCGCCAAGGGCGTCCCCCTGCAGTGACTGCACTGGCTCTGCCCCTTCCACAGGAAGCAGACGCCACCCATATCGCGGCCGCCAAGAACCCGTGAAAGGCTTCAAAGCGCCCTTGAGACGGGCGACCCAGGGACGACGAAACCCGCTGCTCTGGAGCTGGTAAGCAGACCTCTCCATCCCTCGGTCGAAGGCCGGGAGGAGAATCTTTTTGTTACCTTTGCATTTAATTGTGCTGCATGCCCATGTGGCCCCACCCACTGGTACGTCTGATGCGATTGTCCCCTTGGGCCCCCTTGCCCGGAGTTTGGAGGCATGGCGTGCGCTCTCCAACCCGTCGTGATGGCTGACCAGGACCGTCTGACTCGGCTATGCGATTCAGTTCACCAGGCGTCCGCCCAGGTTCAGCGGTGTCCGTTTCACCTCAGTGAAGGGCGAGAACACCGCTGCCCTGCGTGCGGAGATCGCAACCCTTCTGCAGAAGGACACAATAGAGCCTGTCCCTCTAGCTGAGATGAAGAAGGGGTTCTACAGCCCCTTAGTACTTCATACTGAAGAAAGGCGGTGGGTTGTGGCCAATCTTGGACCTGCGAGTACTGAACCGTGCCTAGCACATACTCCCGTTCAAGATGCTGACGCAGAAACGCATTTTAGCGAGCGTTTGGCATCAAGATTGGTTCATGGCGGTAGAACTGAAGGACGCATACTTCCACGTCTTGGTTTTACCTCAACACAGGCCCTTCCTGTGGTTTGCCTTCGAGGGCCGGGTGTACTAGTACAAGGTCCTTCCCTTCGGTCTGTCTCTGTTGCCAGCACCCGCATCCTTAACTATCTCGACGACTGGCTAATCCTAGCTCATTCTCGGGATTTGTTGTGTGTGCACAGGGACCTGGTGCTCAGGCACCTCAGCCGACTGGGGCTTCGGGTTAACTGGCAAAAGAGCAAGCTCTCCCCGGTTCAGAGCATCTCTTTTCTCGGGTTGGAGTTAGACTCAGTCTCAATGATGGCGCGCCTCACGAGCGAGCACACGCAGTCAGTGCTGAACTGCCTGAAATCGTTCAGGTGGAGAACGGCGGTCCCACTTAAGCAATTGCAGAGGCTCCTGGGGCATATGGCGTCCTCGCCGGCGGTCACGCTGTTCGGGCTGATGCATATGAGACGGCTTCAGCACTGGCTTCAGGTGCCACGGGGCACATCATGTGGTCATCATGCCGATCTGTCACCGCTTGTTCAGCCCTTGGACGGACCTGGCATTTCTACGGGCAGGGGTTCCCCTAGAGCAAGTCTCCAGGTGAGTCGTCGTCACTACAAATGCCTCCAAGTTGGGCTGGGGTGCCGTGTGCAATGGGCATGTAGCCACCAGCTCCTGGACTGGGCCGCTACTGTCGCAACTCTCCCGCCGTCTCCTCCTCTGGGGTCAGCAGCGACTTAAGTCATTGCGAGCCACTCACATCCCGGGCGACCTCAACAGCGCTGCGGACGCACTGTCGCGGCAGGTCACGCTCAGGGGAGAGTGGAGACTCCACCCCCAGGTGGTCCAGTTGATTTGGACTCAATTCGGTCAAGTGCAGGTAGACCTGTTCGCCTCCCGGGAATACTCCCACTGCCCGCTCTGGTACGCCCTGACCGAGGCTCCCCTCGGCACAGACGCGCTGGCAAACAGGCACCGGGGGCTACGCAAGTATGCGTTCCCCCAGTGAGCCTACTTGCACAGAGCCTGTGGAGGACGAGGAGCAGGTCATCCTAGTAGCACCCTACTGGCCCACCCAGACTTGGTTCTCAGACCTCACACTCCTTGCGACAGCCCCCCCCCCGGCGGATTCCCCTGAGAAAGGACCTTCTTTCTCAGGGACGGGGCACCATTTGGCACCCACGACCAGACCTCTGGAATCTCCACATCTGGCCCTTGGACCTGCAGTGGTAGACATGATCACTCAGAACAGGGCTCCCTCTACAAGGTGCCTGTATGCCTTGAAGTGGCATCTGTTCCTTAAGTGGTGTTCTCCCCGTTGCCAAGACACCCAGAGATGCGCAGTCAGGTCGGTGCTTTCCTTCCTGCAGGAGAGGCTGGAGGGGCAGCTTTCCCCCTTCACCTTGAAGGTGTACATGGCCGCTATAGCGGCGCAGCATGACGCAGTTGACGCTAAATCTCTCGGGAAGCACGACCTGATCATCAGGTTCCTTAGAGGCGCAAGGAGGCTGAACCCTCCCAGACTGCGCCTCATTCCCTCATGTGATCTTTCTGTGGTCCTACAGGGCCTGTGGGGAGCCCCGTTTGAGCCCCTGGAGTCAGTTGAGCTAAAGGCACTCTCTTTGAAGACTGCCCTCCTGACTGCACTCACGTCCATCAAGATGGTAGGGGACATGCAGGTGTTCTCTGTCAGTTCGGTCCGGAATACTCACACATGGTCCTGAGGTCCCGACCGGGCTATGTGCAGAAAGGGAGCACTGTCTCCAAACAGAGTATAGTCCACTGGGTCATTTGATGCCATCGCCTTGGCATATCATGCCCAGGACATGCCGCCTCCCTTGGGGCTACGAGCACACTCTACCAGGAGTGTGGTGGCCTCCTGGGCCCTGACCAATGACTCCTCTTTAGCAGACATCTGTAGAGCAGTGGGCTGGGCAACACCCAATACCTTCATGAGATTCTACAATCTCTGGGTTGAGCCGGTTTCGTCCCATGAACAGGTAAGTATATGGGACAACTGGTCGGGTGTATCGCTTGCACATAGCGCCTTTGCCCTCCTGGAGGGGGAGACATGCGCTTTTACCCCCCAGCCATGTTCACAAGACCGTGGACCCTGGATGTCCTTCCCCCTTAGCCCTGTGGCAGGCGAGTTCACGGAGAAACTTGATGCCGGCCCAGTACATGTGCTAGTAGGCCCTGTACTGGGGTAGGTGCTCCACATGCACTGGTTACCTGTCTGTAACCCCATGTGATGTATCTTCCATGAGACGGTTTCCCCGTTGGTAAACACATGTCTTCCTTGAGCAGAGTCCCCTCTGCCATCAGTCACCGTGTTTGTAGAGCTCCGTCTCCTCTGGGTAGGACCTACCACAGGGACTTCTCCACATGTGACACTGCCGAAAAACTCGGTAAGACCATGTGACATATTTCCACACATTACCTCCCCTTCGGGCAGGGTGTGGTCTCCTCAGTGACTTCCCCTTGGGAGTGACAGTCAGGTGCACTGGCTACCACGTAACACAGTTCAGCTAGTTGTGGTGTTTCGTATAGGGACCCCTATTGTCACTACATCGACACAACGTCGAGTGAGTGACAGATAGGGAACGTATTGGTTACTTTCGTAACCTCCGTTCCCTGATGGAGGGAACGAGACATTGTGTCCCTCCTGCCACAACAATGAACTACCCACTGAAATGACCGGGACCTTGTCTCGGCTCCTCAGCACAAAACCTGAATGAGTGGTTGCGAGCCAGCTCCTTTTATACCTGTATGTCCGGGGGAGTGGCATGCAAATTCCACTCGCCAATTCCCATTGGCCTTTTCTCAAAGATCAGAGGTGTTTGGGGCTCCCTAGTGTCACTACATCGACACAACATCTCGTTCCCTCCATCAGGGAACGGAGGTTACGAAAGTAACCAGGACGTTTGTTTCACTGTCGATAAAATCACTTTCTGATTCACTCATTGACACAAGGTCGACACTCATGGGTCCAAGGAGTGAGGTGGCGAGAGGAATCGCTAACGCAGCTGTTATGGTAATGATGATAGTAAAAATAACAGTGGCATAGTGGAGGTCATTAACCACAGCAAACATATTCACAGTACCCTATTTTATGACAACATCTTCTCATTTTTTCCTAACAGGCATCAATGTGAACAGCAAACTCGTGGTCGCACTTTGACTTCCCTTACAAAAAAGTCGAAACTAGCTGCAAACTTGCTGTAAATTTGTCACTCGTTATGTTCACATGCAAATAAGCTTGCGATCTGTGGCAAATGTTTGCCAGAAGTTTGCAGCTCTTCACCGTTAATGGTGAACCTCCGGCCAACATTTGGCAACAATGGACAGTTTGCCGCAAGTTTGCCGAAAAGCTCATTTGCATGTGAAAATTATCTGTGGCAAATTTGCAGCAAATTTGCAGTGAACTCTCAGTTTTTGTAAGGGTTGTGTACTAATGGACTCCAGAACACAGCGGCAGTAAAATACTCCCATGTGAATTTGTGTCCCTTTGCATATGTAGATGAATCTCTAAAATCTCAGAGGTGAAGTGCTCCTGCAGATCAAGTCAACTGTCAATGTTACTTCAAGGTTCTTTTTCCACCTGTACATATTTTAAGTACAAATACTTAAATTGGTGTGATCTAATGTAACCAGGTTGATTCAGTCCTTCATCAATACATGATGCTGCATTCGAACTGGAAGGTTTCAATGAAAGTCCAAAATGACTACCATTTTGGCCAGAGAAACAAACAAAAAAGTACTGTGTGCTCCTTTATTATTTAACATCTGTAATCTAGTCCAATCTCAGAACAACCTGTGAATCATTCACACAGATTACAAGTATCATTCACCTTCTCTCAGGATTGCAACTGAAACACAAAAAGTGAGATTAGATCTGATCACAACTGCTACCTGAGCTGATGAT
The DNA here is from genome assembly GCF_019703515.2 of Myxocyprinus asiaticus. Classification (NCBI taxonomy): domain Eukaryota; kingdom Metazoa; phylum Chordata; class Actinopteri; order Cypriniformes; family Catostomidae; genus Myxocyprinus; species Myxocyprinus asiaticus. Next base: position 19,794,963 of record NC_059351.1, read on the forward strand.
TATTAAACATCTCACAAGATTACAGCCATCTCTATTCTGTCTGATTATAATCACGTGTCATTTGATTCCTTTGGAGAAACTCAGTTTCACACTGTAATCCATCTGAACAGAGTGAGCAGATTACCGTACGCTTAACAATCTTGGACGAGTGCCATGGATGCTGATTACAGCTCCAACACAAGATTGCAATACTTCATTAATGTAACAGGAAATAAATTAGTAGTCCACTGATAAAGTATATGCTTTTCAATGGCTAATGCTGGTATATAAGCACACAGTCCCAGTCAAAAATTTGGACACCCCTACTTTATTATTACTATTTTTCACATTGTAGAATAGACTAGTAGTGCAAGCAATCTCTAAATTAATGATATAAAACTACAGTATATGCTATGTTTATTTAATATTTATTCATAACAAATAAAATTTTACACATTATTTCAACCTGTCCAAGAGCCATGCACTGTAATAATCACACTGGGTCATAAAACCAACTGCTTATCAGGAGGTGTGAAGCTACCATCAAAAACACAGATTTTTTTTTAAAGCCTATTCGATTAAACATGCGACAGAAATATAGGACCCTACCTAAAAAAATTAAATAAAAAAACTCTTGCAATGTTTACTTAATGGAAAAACATTGATTATTTATATTTATGTTTAACTTTTTAAATAGGCTAAAAGAGTGTTCAACAGCATATTACCCATTTTTGCTGAGGTATCGAAATTGTATTGAGAATCATGAAATGTACTGGTATCGGTACCAACTACTGAAATGTTGGTATTGTGACAACCCCACTCAACAATATAAAACATGAAACAAGCAGATAAATGTATAGTTACAATAAATTATTTTTTAGAAAAGTGACAAAAAAGTACTATACACCGATCAGCCACAACATTAATACCACCTGCCTAATACTGTGTAGGTCCCCCTCGTGCCACCAAAACAGCGCCAACCCACATCTCAGAATAGCATTCTGAAATCCTATTCTTCTCTTCACAATTGTAAAGAGTGGTTATCTGAGTTACCGTAGACTTTGTCAGTTCAAACCAGTCTGGCCATTCTCTGTTGACCTCTCTCATCAACAATGCATTTCCATCTACAGAACTGCCACTCACTGGATGTTTTTTGATTTTTGCACAATTCGGAGTAAATTCTAGAGACTGTTGTGCATGAAAATCCCAGGAGATCAGCAGTTACAGAAATACTCAAACCAGTCCATCTGGCACCAACAATCATGCCATGGTCCAAATCACTGAGATCACATTTTTTCCACATTCTGATGGTTGATGTGAACATTAACTGAAGCTCCTGACCCATATCTTATTTTATGCACTGCACTGCTGCCACACGATTGACTGAGTAGATAATCGCATGGATGATAGGTTAGTGTCAGACGGGCTGGTTGGAGTATTTCTGTAATTGCTGATCTCCTGGGTTTTTCACACACAAGTCTAGAATTTACTCTGAATGGTGCAAAAAACATCCAGTGAGCGGCAGTTCTGACAAAGTCTACAGTAACTCAGATAACTGCTCTGCACAATTGTGGTGAGAAGAATAGCATCTCAAAATGCTATTCTGAGATGCAGGTTGGTGCTGTTTTGGCAGCATGAGGGGGACCACAATAGCTTTGTGTGAGGAGGGTTTTAATCGCTGAAAATCTTTTCCATCTATGAAGGCAGTCACATTTAATTCAGAATATACAAACCGAACTTGAGCTTCACAATCTGTCACGAGACAAGACATTTAAAATTAAATCTGTCCAAAATGAAGGTGTTTTTGAGTTAGTTTCAGTGGTTTGTAACAGCTCACCAGCGTGAACCTTCAGAAAAACTTTGTACGGGCTGCTAAACACCTTCTTACTGCCATTGGTCCATGTCATCTGTAAGTGTGACCTGGAGCTCTACATACTTTGAGGCCGACCGCTAATTCTCGTTCAGTCAAATGAGATCAGTCAACATGAACACACCGGTGTGTAGAGTGAGCTGTTGCAAACTTACCTACATCTACATTTTCTAAGAAAATGTCATGTGATGTTTTTGTTTAATTAGTCTACAAAAGGAATAAAATCTTCTCAAATATTCTGAAGTGCCTATTCACTCTGTTCTTTTATATGCTGCTTCACTCATGTGCCTTGTGGATCTGAAAGCCATTCACACATCTGCCCAAAGTAAGATATGCCTCTAATCATCATTCTTTTTTTGTATTCTACCGATTAACACTCTTTTATACACTCATATTTGTAGTAGTATCAGTCTCATCACAATTTACAATAACAGAGTATAGTTTGTGCATTTTATGGCTGCTTATAGCGTGTTAGTGCAGTAGCACCATTATTGCAAAAGATAAACATTACAAATTACACATTATCTACTGCATATACACTGCCAGCAAAGGTTTAGAATAATGTACAGATTTTGCTCTTATGGAAAGAAATTGGTACTTTCATTCAACAAAGTGGCATTCAACTGATCACAATGTATAGAAAAATTACTATTACAATTTGAAAAATATTTTCAGAACTTCTTAAACTACTTCATAGAGTTCTCATCAAGAAATCCTCCATGTGCAGCAAAGACAGCTTTGCAGAACCTTGGCATTCTAGCTGTCAGTTTGTCCAGATACTCAGGTGACATTTCACCCCATGCTTCCAGTAGCACTTGCCATAGATGTGGCTGTCTTGTCGGGCACTTCTCACGCACCTTACAGTCTAGCAGATCCCAAAAAAACTCAATGGGGTTAAGATCCATAACACTCTTTTCCAATTATCTGTTGTCCAATGTCTGTGTTTCTTTGCCCACTCTATCCTTTTCCTTTTGTTTTTCTGTTTCAAAAGTGGCTTTTTCTTTGCAATTCTTCCCATAAGGCCTGCACCCCTGAGTCTTCTCTTTACTGTTGTACATGAAACTGGTGTTGAGGGGGTAGAATTCAATGAAGCTGTCGGCTGAGGACATGTGAGACATCTATTTCTCAAACTAGAGACTCTGATGTACTTATCCTCTTGTTTAGTTGTACATCTGGCCTTCCACATCTCTTTCTGTCCTTGATAGAGCTAGTTGTCATTTGTCTTTGAAGACTGTATTGCACACCTTTGTATGAAATCTTCAGTTTTTTGGCAATTTCAAGCATTGTATAGCCTTCATTCCTCAAAACAATGATTGACTGATGAATTTTTAGAGAAAGCTGTTTCTTTTTTGCCATTTTTATCTAATATTGACCTTTTGACATGCCAGTCTATTGCACACTGTGGCAATTCAAAAACAAACACAAAGACAAGGTTAAGATTCATTTAATGAACCAGATTTACCAATTTAGCATGATTACTCAAGGATAAGGTGTTGGAGTGATGGCTACTGGAAATGGGGCCTGTCTAGATTTGATCAAAAATGACTTGATAGTGATGGTGCTGTTTTTTACATCAGTAATGTCCTAACTATACTTTGTGACCAACTGAATGCCACTTTGGTGAATTAAAGTACCAATTTCCTTCCGAAACAGCAAAGTCTGTACATTATTCCAAACTTTTGGCCGCCAGTGTATATATAACTTTACATTATCATTGAGTAGTTAAAACAGCTTCTTTTACTGATCTTGTGTGAATTCTACTCAAAGAATTAGGCATAAATGCATTGATAACACATTTTATTGTCATATTAGTTGAAGTTTTACATCGTTCTAATATTAATGAAGACAATGAAGAAGCTAAATGAAATACGATCTGTTAAAAACTGGACACATTCCCCTGTGAATATCCAATAATAATGAGGTGGTAAGAGCATAATGGCATAAGAACAATGTTTAGATAATACTGCATGAAGCAAATCAATACTTTGATTTGTCAACTTTTGTCAGCTTTTGAGCAGTGTTGAGATATTGTGGTTTGTAACGATTATTTACACATGACTCTAAGAAAACTAGACGCGACTGGCACATTTAGACAAGTTATTTTTCATACATACACAGTGGAGGTAAACCAACATCCCTTGATCTACCAGACGCCCCACTGTTTGTGTTCTCAGTCTCAGGTGTGTCTCGCGCTGCACTCACGGATCAGGAGAGATGTCACCGGGGCATGTGTGTAATTGCACTGGGATGCGCAGACAGACTTTTGGCATCTGTTGTTGGAACTGTGACAATGACGTCTCATGAGTTCATATACAAACACACACCAACACAATTAACACAATTAACAGCTAAATGTATCCATATCAAACCAACTGCAAGACGAGGAATGGAAATACACAACTAGACAGACTATAATATAATTTTGTCCCTATTCACTGCAATGGGAAATCACAAAACATTTCCTGATAAGTCAGGTTTTCCATGACTGTAGTAGCCTGGATAATTATTAAAAATAGTTTCAAATAATATCAAGACACAATCATTGAAAATTCAGCCATCAGTCAATATAGGAAAAACGTCACCTACAAAGAAATGGCAAAAGAGAGAAGACAGTAAAGCAGAGGGCAACTTTCATCTCAAAGCAAGATTAAACAGAGAAAATCAATGACCACCATTTTGAATAAATGTCAGACAAACACTCAAGATCATTCAAGACCAGGCAAATCTTTATGTTTGTTAGCTGGTTAGGAATCTTGTATGTAAAACTACATCAATGTTTCTTTTTGCATCGTATGGGGCAGTTCAATAGAGTCTTGCTCTGTAATTCAAGTTTTCACATCTTAATCAATGCAGATGTGCAATTATGAGTCAAATATGATCTTTCATGTGTTTGTAAATGACCTGCCATCTGACTGTGTAGCCTCTCTGAATCTCAATCCAATCCAATCCTCAGTCCAATCTCATTTCTATGGCATTTATTAGACATTTAAAATGTTTTGAATCATTATTTCATTATAAAAAAGTCTTTCACACTGTTGTAGAATCAAATAGGATTAATGAAACTTTCAAATTACTTAATGAAACATCATATTTATTTACTTCATTGGTCAGTTTTGGTCAATGAAGTGTTCCAGTCTCAAGTGAGAATTATATGGAACAAAAACGTTCACTAAAAATGTAGCAATGGTTGACAAAAAGCGAAGTCCATTCTGTGTAACATTCTGTGATACGAAATTACTCTAGCTTTCTGGCCTGTCATTGGCCTACAGTCCACAGCAATCTATTTTGCAATTTAACCCTTACCAGCAGGAGCGTTCAAATTTGGGAACAATTATTCCCATGGTTCCTGTCTCAGTATCCTCGCCGTCCAATCACCGATTTTATTTCTGAAAACTGTCAGATACTCATGGCAATATAAGTTAAAAGCACATATGATTGGTTAAGGGGTTACTGAGCATGAATAATAGATGTATCGTCATCAGCGTCATCCTCCATTTTCCTGAGCAGAGCCAGAGAGGATACGCCGGAAGATTACCTCCAGTGTTGGACTTACTGCTTCAAATTGAAAACTGAGGTGATCTTTCGAGGTAAGACAAGTATTTGTAGGAGTAACGCTAGTTATTTCTGGAAAAAATGACACGACCATTGGCGTTCATCAGACAGGGAGCTAGTCTCTATTTTTAAGCAAATTTCTGTGAAACTTGCTAAATAAACATTAGCTAGCAATACTATGTACATTTTTAGCTAAACATCAATAACTTTTTTGGCCAATTTTGTCACTTGTGGAAGATAGTCAAACCTTTTTAGTTACGAGGCATTTATTTGTAGGAGTAGCGCTAGCTAGTTTTTTTCTGGAAAAATTTACGTGACCGTCATTGGCGAGCCTCTTTTTATATCAACCTTTTTTTGGCAGTTTCTGTGAAACTTGCTAAATAAACATCAGCTAGCAATACTATGTACATTTTTAACTAAATATCAATAACTTTTTTTGCCAATTTTGTCGCTTGTGAAAAATCCGCCTGAAGTAATGTGAGGCAGACAGCAGACGCTGTTCAGACCTTTTTTTTTTTTTTTTGGATGCTGTTCAGATCTGCCTGGAAACTGGCCTGCTAGTTAGATAAGTCATCTAGCTTGTTGATTTTCCCATGTAATAAAAAAATAAATAAAATGGTAGATAGAACACACTGCTGGCTACCAATTGTTGTACTTTTTTTTCTGTTGTAGAGATGGATAGAGCACCCTCAAGAGGAGAAGGCAATTGACTGCTGATGAGCTTAGGTTCGTAGCAGAGGAGGACATGGCTCATGAGGGCATGAGCACACAGCAGGAAGATCTGCTGGACCAGGAACTACTGCAGGAAGACCTGGACCACGAGGAGATGGAGGATGAGATGGAACCTGGTCCCCAGTCAAGACCATCAACTGGGTATGTATGAATGTGTATGTATTGTTTGTTTCTATTTCTCATATGACTGATACTCACAGTAACACTAACACTATTTCTCTTATTATTTTGGGTATGGCTAGCCATTCTCGCACAGGTCCCAAGTCAGCTAGAAAGCGTAAACGCTTCCCTGACTCTGTTTCTTATCCCTCGTACTCTGACATCGATTCACAGTTACCAAAACCTCTCCCATTTAAGCCTAGCCGTCCATTCGGTATTGACTTAGGTAGCGTGCGTCAGGCTGTGTGATCAACCTCCAATATGATGTTGCGAGAAATTGACTTTTTCATGCTGTTTTTTATTCAGGCTGTAGTTGCTGAGATATGCAGCTTTACAAACCATCAGGAGTGGGAGCTCGTCCTAAACTGTCCGTCATATTCCACCTACCAAGGGGCTTGGATGGAGGTGACCCCCGATGAATTAAAAAAAGTTCTTGGGTTGCTCATTTACATGGGGTTTTCAATTCTCCCTGATTCCCATCCTCACTGGGGAACCAAGTCACTTCAGGGCTCGTGGGCGAGGGTATTTATGTCGCGTGACCACTACAAGGCTCTTTTAGCAGCTCTAAATGTTGTAGACCATACCACAGAGGATAATCAGGATCGCCTTAGGAAGTTGCGTTATCTTATGGACCACCTCAAACAAAAATGTCAGTAGCTCTTTCAGCCTAACCAAAATCTCGCAATAGATGAACGTATGGTCAAGTCTAAAGCTCGATCAGGATTTAAACAATACATGAAGGGCAAGCCTACTCGGTGGGGTTTTAAATTATGGGTAATTGTAACATCAGACTCGGGGTATACTCTCAACTTTAATGTTTACACAGGTAGTCATGATGGGCGTGTCACTGACTTGGCCACCAAAGTAGTTGAATCGTTACTGCAGCCATTCAAAGACCATGGCCACAGTGTTTGGTTTGACAACTTTTACACGTCCCCAGCTCTTATGGTTGTTAGAAATAGGAACTAATGCCTGTGGGACATGCAGGATGAATCGTAAACTGTTTTCTGCAGAATTTAAAGACATCAAAATATGGAAACGCAAGACAGCTCATGGGGATATGAGGTGGTGTAGGATTGAGAGGAATGTACTTGTAATTCAGTGGAAGGACACGCGTGCAGTTACATGCCTCTCCAATTTCAACAATGCAAATGGCTCAACCGAAATTATTAGGTTTATAAGAAATGATGGTGACTGGACAAAAGAAGTAGCCCTCCAGCCCACTGTCATCAGCGATTATAACAAAAACATGGGCGGTGTTGATAGGTCAGACCAAATTATAAAATCTTACGACGTACTACAAAAAACTCAGAAGTGGTGGAAGACTCTTTTTTTTCCACTTCATAGACATTGCCGTCATCAATAGTTTCATATTGTTTAAGGAATGGCAACACATTCATGTGGCACCAGGGGATGAGCGTAGACCGGTGAACTTAACCCAGATAGATTTCAGAGAATACCTGGCTCATCAGCTGGGAAGTATCGATATTCACGCAAGTTTCCCTTTGCATACACTAAAGCCTGTAGTCCCTCCTTCGTCATCACTCCACACAGCCCATGTCCCTAAATTTGAAGAGTCCTCTAAGAGATGTTGGCTATGCTATTGGAAAAGTAAGACTGAAAATAAAACTAAAGTAGCTTGTTGCGTGACGGAATGTAATGGCAAAAGACTTTGATTGGTTCGCGATAGGAACTGTTTTCAGTCTTGGCACTCAGCTGAGTGTGACCAGTTTCGTGAAGAGGCCTAGGTTGGGCTGTGTTTACTGGTGTTGTTGTCCTCCCCCTCCCCTCTTTTCTCCCTCTCTTCTCTCCACAGGTATTGCAGTTGTTGAGTATTTATGAATTTATATATATTCTGTTCCTGCACACTTTATTAAAAATGTATTTACTGTAGATAGTTCGAAAGTTTGATTTTGTATGTTTTGCTGTGTAATACGTGTGTAATTCTAATGTTCAAATTAAATAAAGTGTGTGTTTTATTGAACACATAAAATGTATATTTCAGTATGTGTGTCCTTCAATTTCAGATGCAATTTCAATTTATTATTACAGGTGCTCAAAAGGAGTATTTGTGGAGTGGTCATGTGAAATGTATCTTAACATTCTAAATGTTTGTTTTATTCTGTTTTCCCACTAATCACTAGAATGGTCATAACTTTTAAACAATAGATTATATTTCTAATCTGTCTGCTATTCTACATTGCCCACAAAATTATGTAGATTTCATACACTCTAAGTTTCCCTCTAGCTTGTAATTAAAATGGATGAAAATGCAGTTGTCTGATGAAGCATGGTGGCCGGAGAAGATTTTTGTAAAAATTGCTGTGTGAAATCTTATTGATAAAGGATGATTAGCCTTAAATAATTATACATATATTTATATCATTTGAAAGCCCTAGTTCTTCTCTTCAATATGGTATATACAGTTCAGGTGTGTGATCTTATATGAATATGAAATAATATGAATATTGATATGAATATCATATTCTGGCACAGAATGGAATTTTCGGAATATTGGGCTCAGGCTTTAAAGGGTTAATTCCTCAATCTGTCAGAGATAGATTTATTATAAGGGCTTTTCTAAGGATGCCCATTACAAAAATTGAGAGTTCACTACAAATTTGCCGCAAACTTGCAGCAAATTCGCCACAGGTAATTTTCACATGCAAATGAGCTTTGCAGCAAACTTGCGGCAAATTGTCCATTGTTGCCAAAGGTTTGCCAGAGGTTCACCACTACTGGTGAAGAACTGCAAACTTCTGGCAAACATTTGCATTGAATCACAAGCATGTGATTTGCATGTGAAGATAACGTGCAGCAAATTTGCGTCAAGTTTGCGGCTAGTTTCGAATTTTTGTAAGGGGCCTCAACGTATACTTGAGTCAGATGGATGCTTTTGGAGCATCTTACTTTGGTTGAGTCATGTAATAAACACAGCGTTTTTAGATTGCTGTGTCAAGTTAAATGTAGTTTGAAACTTAGAAAAACAAGTCTCATGATCCCTGCATTCAGAATTGTGCTCAGTCAAGCTGTTTTTGAACACAATAGCGCATTCTCATCTTGTGCTGTCGCTAGAGTCAAAAAACCCTGAGTGTGGTTCCTTGTCTGTACAGCAGCATGTTGCCTATTCAGCTAGAGTTTCGCTTACTGCCCCCTGCTGAAAACAGGTATTTCAAGCTTGAATTGCTCCGATGGAATGAATATTCCTTATTACGATCCTGGGGCATGATAAATTGCATATATTTTTTAACGCATTATTTTTAAATGAATCACACTGAATTAACCTATTAAACCGACAGTAATAAATATATAAATATATAAAATTCCAATCTGATTGTATCTATTAGCCTAGACTTCAGAAAGGTTTAGAAGCGTTATTTGAAGGGCAAGTGTCTGTTATCTGTATCTGGAAGAAAACGGGCTCAAATTAACAAACAATTTATTAAATATAGTATAAAATATTATTTGAAAATGTTAGACATTTGGAAAGAAATGTACTGTGTAATTTTTTACATAGTACAGTTATTTGTACAGTCATTTGGAGAAAAGTATTGCTCATTTCTCAACTTCAGCCTAATTATGAAAAGTAAAACTGTAATTAATGAAGTCAAACTCAGTTGCAGGTGGCTTTCCAGCGGTTTAGATTAGTGGTCAACCGATATGGGGTTTTAATGGCCGATGCAATAAAATTGCTAAAAATATATATATAAACTCTTATTTAGCACTATATTTACTCAATTTCCCACAAAACTACAAAATAATATTGTATTTTCAATGGTAGGTAGCAGTTTCTTCAGATTTCTGTTTAATCATCAAATTTTAGTAATTTATTTGCACATGAAGAAATTGTTAATATATTAGGAATATATTAGAAATAACAGTACACACAGTAGTCTAACAACCATGGATGACATGTGCGCATTAACGTATGCATTTACCAAATCAAACCAATTGTACATACAGTGCATAGTGAATAAGACATTTATTTATAGCACACGTGAAGCGTTTTTACCTTGGGCTGCATCCGAAAACTTAGGCAGCTGACTTGCTACCTTGCTGCCTAATCAGTTAATGGCTTAACTGACAGCTGTTTTGAATGAATGGAACTCTTAAGGAAACTGGTCTCTGAACAGTTTGAAAAGCACCTTATTTTCATCCTACCTCCGTATAAATCCTCCAGAGGCAGTATTTTCCTGGTTACGGATGCAGCCTTGAAGTTGCACTCACGTGCTACTGCGCATCCAGCTCGAGCAACAATCTCCTGACAATTTAAAGCAGGCCTGGACCACCTGCTTGGATTGACATGGACTGACTGTTATTATTTGTGAATCAGAGGAACTTTTGCTCCTGATCCTGACGTTTTTGATGGAATACGCACTTCAGAGGAAGATATTAGATGAGCGCTCGACGGGAAGAAAACGCTAGACTTTCGTGAGGTTTGTGAATCGCATCTGTTTAAACGAGATATTTGCATATTTGCAAATGGTATATAATACAATTTTATTGATATTTGCCTTTTATTATTAGAAACGAAAGTTAGAGGTCACAGGGAACTGTTGAGTGGAGGCTGTTAGAATACATGCTTCAGAGGAATATATATGAGCACTCCACAGGATGCTGGATCTGCTAAAGTTGTGTGAGGTTGGGTTATTACATCTGTTTAAACAAGGTATCTGCATATTTGCAAATGGAATATAATACAGATTTTATCGATATTTGCATTTTATTATTAGAAAAGAAAGTTAAAGGTCACAGGGAACAATTGAGGGGAGACTGTTAGAATACATGCTTCAGAGGAATACATATGAGCACTCCACAGGATGCTGGATCTGCTGAAGTTGTGTGAGGTTGGGTTATTAAATCTGTTTAAACGAGATATGCGCACATTTGCAGATGTATATATTAGTTTTATTGATATTTGCCTTTTTATCATTAGACAAGACAGCTAAAGTTACAGGGAACTGTTGAGGAGAGAGAGAGTGAATGAAACAGGCGAGCACTTTAACATTATAAGCTCATATGTGTCTGCCGTTGCTCTGATATACGGACCGTTTAAATGAGACTGTGTTGCACACCAGCCTATTATTGTCTTAACACGATGGCACGTAACAACAAAACGAACCGTGACTGGTCGTTTACATGTCTCAGTCACTTCACATGCAAGCAGGTGATTCTCGGTGCCCTCAAGAAACAAATTGGCCAAACAGGAAAATTTATCGGCCGATGTGATAATTAAAAAAGTCAGAATATCAGCCGATTTATCGGCCTCGGCGATATATCGGTCGACCACTAGTTTAGATAAAGAATGTTTTAATTAGCACAAAGAAAAGGTTGCGTGAATGGATCATTGCCAAGTGAGATACAATGCTAAAAACAGATTTAAAAGTTAACATGAAATTACAATTGACTCTGTTTACTTTGTTACTACATGTTCAAACAGTGTTTCATGTTAACTTAAGTTAGCAATGGGTCCTGAGAGGAAATACATGGATGTTACCTGGGTATATGAGATTTATAATTTATTTCTGGGTTTAGACATATTTAAAAGCATATTGTTATAGTCCCTTAGGCATCTAAAATATCAAATAAAATATAGTACTTATTGTAAAAAGAATCAAATGATGACTGTGATTTCATTACCTTTAGTAAATGACATCTGCCACCATGGAGTGCCGTAGTAAATTAAATTAGCTGTGACATTTCTGTGTGCGTTTAATACCCAACAGTCTCTGGTTAAAGACCTCATGTGTGCATTTATGATGACTGTATGTAAACAGCACAGACCTGAGGAAAGCCTTTAGTGCTGCTCACACAAATGACAGCAATTATAGCCACTGCAGAGGCCTCTAAAGCCTTATTTATACAATATAGAGGAATCCCAACTTTTTTCCTCTGAACAAACTAAAGTCCGTTGAGTCTGACGTCACTGAAGATTGTCAACTCTCAGGCGGACCACACATCAGTAAGCCATCTCATAAATCAGCAAGACGTGCATACATTTTTAATGTTATGATTGTAACGTAGGTTAGCTATCTCCTTTTAATTATCAATAATGAATGTCACGTCCAAACCACACACACAATTAATTTTAACCATTCGTCAACACTCTTCGACTAGCCATGTTCTAATTTCATGGATGTGTGCGAACAGGAGAAATATCACCAAACCAACACTTTAGCACAACAAAAACTTGCATTTCGCCATAACTTTAAGGGGAACAAAAAGAAGCTTGTTCACCCGCTAAGTATAAATTAGCCTTAACTCACATAACATTTTGTGACGAAGAGGAGGGCATGGCCAGGTCGTGATGGAGCATGGCTGGCGCTGAATCAGCTGATCAACGGGAGAGCGAGATAAGGAGGCGTCGGAGACGTCAGTTCAGGAGAGAGAGAAATGCACGTGGCCACGCTGCATGTGTGTCTGTGTTTATGTTTGCTTTATGTTGAGTTTTATCATTAAACTTTGTTTACTTTTCAGCCGGTTCCCGCCTCCTCCTTGCCCACCTTTACCTGTTACAGTGGTGCTGAAACCCGAGAGGGAGGAGGAACGCGCTGTCACGGAGTCCTTGCTGCTGCCCTCCGCCAGGGGAGCAGCCACGGCCGTCTGCCTGGGGACGGAGGGGTCGCTGCCGGCCACTGAGAGCCAGAGGATCTGCGGCTGTCTGCCAAAAAGGGGAGGAGCGGTTCCATTATCCAGGGGCCGGAGGACTCGCTGCACGTCCGGGAGCTGGCGAGCAAGTTCTTCTCTCTCTCTCTCCTTTCTCTCTCTCTGTTACTGTGTCACGTTTCGAAGGCTGTGTGCTAGGTATGACGCGTCTATTGAAGGCTGCAGTATACCTAGCGTCCTCCTTTAAACAAATCTCATTTAAGCGAGACTGCCTTCGTAGGACAAATGGAAACAGAACATAACATGGTTGCTATGACAGCACGCCACTCTTTAACAAGCGCAAGCGCTTCGAGTGAGAAGGTAACAAAGTCCCCCACTTTTTTCTCTTCCGATTCTGATATCTGAAATCTCAGTATCAGCCGATCCCCTACCAATGTTGTTGTTTTTTTTTTTTTTTTTATCTTTACATTATTGTGTGGAACTAATTGGGGGTACTCTGTAATATGTAAAGAAACACAAACCTCTAACTACACATTGTTTCAATATAAATGTATAGCTTGTTAAGAAAAACTGTATTGTTAACTAGTCTACTGGATTGTGTAGCAGCAAAATTAACAGTAATTCTAGTCTAAGTGTTCAGTAGAAAAGAAGGCAGTTTTTTATTTTGCAAAATGTTTTCAATTTTGTATCTGGATTTTAAAGGATTTAGATTTTTTGTTCACTTTTCATTCAAAGTTATTTTTTGGTACACATTCAACTTAAATATTGTTATAATTTGTAAACAAATAATAATAATACATTATTATTATCATCATTATTATTACTATTATAATTGACTTTTCGAATTTTAAATACAAATATTTCTCAATTGTGCACCTTTAATTTTAAAACCCTCAGGCTTTTATTTTGACATTCTGAAATCTTCAAGAAGTCCTGTATTTGGCTGTTTGTAGGCAAGTTCACAGTAGTTTAATTCGCTTCTTATTCAAATTCTGGTAAAATGCACCTCTGGTGCCATTCTAAATGCATATTATAAGTGAACCGAACTATTGAGCATCTATATCTGAGATGTTGTTCATGAGTAGCGCTCAAATATTGCGCACCGCGTGAAGGCTAAAAATAGCCGCAAGTGTGTGTGTGTGTGTATCCTTAGACCAGAACTTTGAAGCTCCAAAAAGCACATAGAGGCAGCATAAAAGTAATTCATACGATACATACGAGTGATTTTCAGAAGCAATATGATAGGTATGTGTGAAAAACATAAATATCTATAACTTTATAATATAATATATAAAAGTCCTTTTTTTTACTATTAATTCTCCTCCCTGCCTAGTAGGTGGCGATGTGCACAAATAATTGAATCACCAAAAACACAAGAAGAAGAATGTGAATGGAGATTTATTAGAAAAAAAGGATTTAAATATTGATCTTTTTCTCACCCACACTCAGGCACGGTGCTAGATGTGGGCTTACCGGGCAGCAAAAGCCCCAGATGTTTTTATAACCTTGTACTAATCACCAAGTTTTCATGCGCACAGTAAAACAAACAAACAAACAAAAAAAAATCCTTATTAGAACCAGTATTCTGCTCGCTGTGCATCAAACAGTGTCTTCGTTCACTCTTGACAAGAACCGCCCAATCAGACAAGAAGTACTGATTGACATGTAAATTGGCCAATCGTTGATAAGAAGTTACATACGATCCAGCCAATGAGACTGGAAATTTTGGATGTAATTACCTTGATCCTTTAGAGACAACTGGTTCATAGGTGTGCACTTGTCTTCATGAGAAGATTTATTAGAATATTGAAATGGACATTTAAAAAAAGTAGTAAAACAGCCTCAGCCAACATCAGCACTTCAACAACAAGAAGTATTCTGCTAACTGCTTAAGGTATGTGTAGCTACTTATTAACTGCACTTTCAAATGAGGCTAACTATTTGTCCCTTAACAGCCTTGCAACTATAAGAGACAACTATATATTTCATCATTAAATTATTTTCATTTTTGTGTTATATATAAAAAAAAAATAATAATAATTGTTTCTCTGAGGAAAAAAAGCTAGCAAAGTTTCTGACTAGTCCTCGCGCAGCTGCAGTCTTCCAAAAACACACACACAAACACACACCGATTATATATTTGCATTGCTTATAACAGTCTTTCACTTGATCTGATCTGGATGTATAGTGTTGTGTGTGCAAGACTTTTCTCCATGTTTAATTATAATCAGTGGTCGATTTGTAAATTTTTTAAGGGGGGGCCTATTACTTATGCGTCATTGACAAATTACACACAAAATTAAAATGAGAAATCTAGTTTAAAACACTTGTCATATTCTCAGAAATGTAATCTTTGTCCAATTTGGTTTCATCCATTTTTGAAAAACTTTTATAGCATTTAAAAAAAACAAATAATAATAATAATCAAACTTTCAAATTGTCATGTGGTGTATTATAATACTTTCTTTGCACCTTGAATACATTTGAGTATAAACAACTTATTCATTAATTTACAAAATGTTTTCAAACAAATTTTTCAAGGAATTTTTTTTTAATAAATATTATGAATTTTTGAGTAAAAAATATCAAGAATTTTTCTCAGGGTTACTCCACATGAACAAAATGTGCCCTTTCATAAACACGTCAAAATAAATATCAGATGTTTTTTTAAGCATCTTCCTTCCTACATCCGTTGACTGCTGGGCATTCCAATTTCTCCCATTCATTTTAATAGAAGTGGCCCATCTATATTAAATAGTCTCCGTACCAATGTTTATCTCAGCAAACTAAATACTAAATATTAAATACTGACAAAACACAATTTTACTGTGTTTTATAGTTTTTATGGTCAACATAAAGAACTAAATGGCTACCTACATGTTGGTTACACCCAAAGATTTTGATTTGGTGGACAAAAGCATTTTAAAATATTAACCATATTTATGATCATGAAAAAGGTTTTTTTCCAAGATTGTTCACCCACTGCAGACACACATTTTTTCTACTCCAATCTACAACTTGACCATGTTTGAAAGTGCGTGAAACATTTGAAAACGTGTGGCGTAAGTTTCATGTGAACACTAGGAAGGACAAATCAAACATCACAAACTCCGACATACCTGCAAGTGTTTTCAGAAAACCGGTGTCTTTTTTCGCAGTGGAGAGAGAGAGCTTTACAAGTGTCAAGATCTGATTGGGGGATTTCACCTATAGAAATCTGGCAACCTCACACATGTCGAAATCTGACTGGCTAATTGCCCTTATTTAAAGTCTGTTATTTATCAAACATATTAAAATTTAAAATCTTTTACTTGCATGATTAGTTCTAAGTAATACATGACACAACTGATCTAAAGGGGATGGTAAGGGGGGATGGTGGTTTTACAAGGGGGATGCTTTTTGGTATTTCTTGCTTCAAGGGGGATGGCATCCCCTCGCATCCCCCTCAACTCGAGCCCTGATTATAATTGGCTCAATAAGTGTGTTATGTATCTAAGTGTTTTTGTATACTAAGAATAGATTATATAAAATTAATTATGTGATTGACGAATGGGTAAGGAATCTTTACTTATTATAGATAATCTTTATTAATGTATGCATTTATTTATTCTCACAAAAATAGCTTCTAAAAATTCAGTACTTGGAAGGAAGTTTGGATACACTGTCAACATAATATGAAAGAGAAACTGACTGATGTTTCTGTCATTCATGGCAGCAGCAGTGCACATGTTAAACCTTGCCTGTGCTGTACTTTTGTTTGTTAATGTAACATCTTGGAAATTCTGGTATACTCACTTTGTGATCATGCATTTTTGTTGATGAACATGATATAATTTGTGGATGTTCTGTAGGCAGGTTCCTAAAAGGAATATCAGCTTGGTGTCATGGCTCTGGATTTGTAGGTTTTAAACATATAGCCTGTGTTCAATGAGTTTGATTAAAAATGATAATAGTATTGAGCAGTATTATTGAGGATTGCAGATGATTGTCTACAGTAGTGGAATAAAGCAGTTGGTAGATCTGAAATGTTTTCAATCCAACTCATTTTATGCTCAGGCATACATTTTATGATTTGTATTCTTTAACAAACAATATTGAAAGACTTTTACTTAATTTAAAAATGAACTCTTTACCGATGTATCTTTTAAACATATTTTAAAGTGCATCCTGTGTATTATGATGCATACATGGATGTCTGTGGGCAAGGCTCCGGATGTTCACTGACCCTAGAACCGCCCCTGCCCATACTTACAATATTGCTTCTGAAGATATAGATTGAACCAGTGTAGTTAATTTGAATTCCTTTAATGCTGCCTTTATGTGCTTTCTGAGCTTCAAAATTTTGGTACTTGCATTTTAGTATAAATTAACAGAGCTGAGATATTCTTCAAAAAATCTTTGTGTACAGCAGAAGAAAAATAAAAAACACATCTGGGATGGTGGTGGGGGTGAGGGTAAATTATGCGAGAATGTTACGTTTTGGAACCCCCCCCCCCCCCCCCCCAATTAGAAGAGAAGTTTGGAAACCTTTTTCTAGTAATTATTACGGTGAAAAATGTGAAGAATGTCATACAGTCCCAAATTATATATAATGTTTAATTATACACTGAAGCAAGATCATTCTTTATTCATGCCTTCTGTCATTTCACAGCTTTTTACGTCCTGCGTGAAATTAGTTCAGTGAAGGTCCAGCATTGTCAGTGTCGAAAGAATTTAGATAATTAGTTCTGTACACTAAGGATAAATTGCACCTTATCGCTGTGTTTGGAAGCTTGTTTTCCATAAGACAAAGCCGCCCGCATCTGTCAAACACTGTGCACGCGCCAACCTTGCACGTGCAGAAATGCTCACAATCGCGATGCATTTGAACTTAACGTGGATGTTTACAAGGATTTATACAGTAGGCACTGATATGTTGCAGCTCTGATATAAAAATGCAAACTTAGAAACTGAGGTCATAAGAGCCCACAGTTACAGATTCACACTGAAAATGAATGAGTATCACCTTGACACAGACAAGCCCACATTGTCACAATCTCTAAAACTTACCTCACTGTGTTTTCTTAAGTTGGAGCTGCAGTTTTAATCTTGAAATATATAGTGTGACAGCATGTCTCTGTCGTAAAAGTCCCGTTCAAAATCTCAGTAAATTACACATTTATTAACACTTATTAAATTAAAACCAGTAAATGTAATGACAGGAACGCTACCCATTGTAACGAAGTAAAAGTAAAAACTTTTCAGCAGAAATGTACTTAAGAGTGAAAAGTACCCACCATAAAACATACTCATGAAAGTATATTTTTTCAAAAAAAAATGGGTGGGGTCAATGAGCATCAACAGGTTAACCAACATTAAGAAATGCTTTAAAAATATTGTGTTAACACATTCCAATAAGGTTGTATTCATTAATTTTAGTTAACTACATTTGTTAACATGAACTAACAATGAACAATACTTTTTACAGCACTTACTAATCTTGGTTAGTGTAAATGTTAATGTTAATGTTCATCATGGAATAATGCATTTTTAAAAGTAAAAGTTAACATTAGTTATACATTATGAACTAAAATTAATGAACAATGAACAATTTCATTTTAATTAAGTAACATTAATTAAGATTTGTAAATGCTGATAAGAAATATTGTCCACGGCAGGAGTAAAGATTGTGAATTAAATTGTAAAAATTATAAAATTACGTTGCCTCGACATATTACAACAACTTTTATTTAGTAGATATGACAAAATGAATTTAAGTCTGTACAACAAAACTAGATTAAATCCATTTTTTAAATGTTTATTTTATTTATTTATTTAAATAACGTAATTTAATTTAGTGGGGGGAAAAATCCTACATTTTAATATTCATTGGAAGTTTTTATTTTTATTGTGTATATTTGCCCAAAACTGCAGTGGTCAACAAAACACACTGTAATGAAATGCATTCAAATTGACTTCCATTTTCAATGTGATGTTTAAATCAAAAGTAAAAGTTGCCACAAGTTAAGACATTTTAATACAAAACTGGAATTGAAAATTAGAAATTATAAATAAAATATGTACTTCCAAGATTATAACTGAATGGCACACACTGGATTAAACATATGATACAATGAGGTCATTTGACAACAACATAGCACACAAAATGAAATGTTAATAATTGCATACAGTATACAGTTTCACATACTACACATAAGTTCTATAACAACTGTAAGCAGTATCCAGTATGCAAGTATTCCATTTCAAACACAGCCTATAACACAACAATCATTTACATCAGAAATTGATTTTGTGGTTTCTTGCTGCCTAGATGCAACAGAAAAACATCATGCTGTGCACCACTTGTTTCTTAATATAAAACATATAATGTAGTGATCTACAAACACCTGTGTGAAATATCTATCAGGCTTGTCAGTTAAACTGTGCTGGAACCCCAAGAGATGAACACAGATGCCATTGAGCAGCAAAACTTTAAACGTATACAAGCAGCGTGCCAGGCTATGAGGTAAAACACAGGAGAGGCTGTTTACTCTAAACACGACAGAACGTTGTATGCATCAAGGGTAAATAATGCAACAAATGAGAGACAGGTCACATATAATCCTTATTTTAATAGGAACAATATCAGAATTGCATGTAAAGGCTTTATTGGGACCTTTATGTTCTTGTTCTTTTATAATTCCTTCCTATAATTCCTTTAATGTCAATGTAGTGAATGTGGCATGTGATGTGCCGCCCCAGTACAGTGAAGTGTGCACCTGACAACAGTCCAGTGGAGAGAATTGGCTGATGTAAGCATGATGCAATATCCACAACTCTACTGAGTCTACTGAGTCATGTCTGGTTTCAACTCCAGTGTGACAGCTAACTTCAACACACAATTACAGTATGTTTATGAACAAAGACGCACAATAACAAAACCCCGGCATATGTTGAGGTTTAAATGTTTAAAAGTTAATGTATTCTTGACTCTGTAGAGTTTTCAGTGTTTTGTTTTCTCTTTTTTTCTTCTTCTAAAAGTCTTGAAAATTCACACCACAGTGTCATTTCCAGCAAATCTTAAATTCTGGATGGTGTTTAATAGAACTCTGCTGGAAATGACACTGATGAAAATTACATTTTTAATGTTTTGAAATAAAACATCTGACTCCTTTGTCTCTGTTAGACTAATATCATAGCTAACATTTTATGTATCCTTAATACACACAATTAAAATAATAATTTCACACTTTTTATATAATTTGCTTAATTTGCAGCTTGATTGGGAATGGCACCCAATAAAAAATATTCTGCTCACAAGATATATTTACCTTGACTTTTTCTGTTTTCTCCAAACTTCCCTTGTCTCATATTTCATATTTCATCTTATCATCATGCATATTTCGCACATGCTCTTTACTGACACTGTTGGCCACTTGGTTAACAATTACACTCAATTTTGACAAAACTTCATTAGGGGCAAAAACACATTAGTGTGTGGTGGAAATGATGGCATAACTGTGGGACAAAAATGTATAGAAATAATTTTTACACAATAAATATTCAAATGGTTTATGTTTATTTTCCCTCTTTGTTTAGATAAACATAGTTTTAAACATTAAACATTTCTGAATTTTTATAATGGATTTTTATAGTTTAATATTGAAAATATGGGTCTAGGACAAGGTAAACAGTAAAGGCATTTGAAAAGTATCCCAAAAGTAGATGATGATGGCCTGGTTTTCCAATACAGTTTTAATGAGACCTTCATATAACAAAAAGAAAAAAGTTTAAATCTGTTGGGTTTAACAAAATCAACCCCTAGGAGATGAAAGAGGCTAAGCTGAAGAAACACTCTAAACACATATGTGTTTGTATATGTATTGTATATCCATTCGTTAATGCAAACCTGCAAAAAAATATATAGTTTATACTGTGAATTCCAAACATCGTCCCAGAGCAACATATCCATTGCAAGACTGGGTTGATAGAAAAACGTTTTAAGATAAAGCCCATTTTTTCTTTGTTATGGAACATGATAAAGTGTAAGGGTTGAGAAGGAACATTTCAGCATGATCCAGAGGTTTTACATGCTGAAATACACAGTATCTCGTAAAGCTGTAGATACAGCATACATGTGCACCTGCAGATAAACATGTTTCTGCCAACAAACACTTACATACGCTGTTATCTACCGACCCTTCTCAAACACACATGCAGTACTAGACCTGAGGCTAATCACCTGTCTCGAGAGGGAATGTTAGAGTCCTAACCTCCTTTTATGGAACCCTTACTAGCCTTAACACAAGGTAGATGACACACTCACTCTCCATTACAGACAACATGACAGCATTAGCTGTTGTTTTTTTTAGGGTTCATATAGATTTGTAAGAGTGAATTTCAAGCTCTTTTGAAGCATTTCCAAGATACCTTAATCATCTTTTTCAAGCACTTCGAAGCCTTAAATATTATCCGGTTCAAAATGTTACCTGACAAAAATGCAATGGTAAAAAGCATGCTCCGTGAGTTCAAACATTGCCCACAATGAGAATGAAAGTTTCAAGAATTCCTTTAAACCCACAGACAGCTAAGACTGGATCATTAATAAGATTACATCCAAAATCTTGCATACAGCTGGCAACACCGGTTATCTATACTGCATTAATTACCATGGGGGAAAACAAATCCTGTTTACTGTAGTTACTTATTCAAAATGAAAAGAAATATAAAGTTGATTTGGCTATTTTTAAAGAAGCTGTGTGTGTGTGTGTGTGTGTGTGTGTGTGTGTGTGTGTGTGTGTGTGTGTGTGTGTGTGTGTGGGCAGGTTTAAGTGGTTTACGAGGAATTTTTTTTTAGGTTACAAACTGGTAATTACAAGGGTATTATGCTATAAATGTGGTTTATGAGGACTTTTCTAGTGTCCCCATAATTGAAATTGCTTAAAAAATATACTAAACTATGTTTTTTTGAAAATGTAAAAATGCAGAAAGTGTTTTGTTAGGGTTAGGTTTAGGGGTAGGTTTAGGGGATAGAATCTATAGTTCATACAGTATAAAAATCATATGTCTGTGGAGAGTCCTCATAATGATAGCTGCACCAACATGAGTGTGCGTGTGTGTGTGTGTGTGTATGTGGGCAGGTTTAAGTGGTTTACGAGGACTTTTGTTAGGTTACAAACTGGTAATTACAAGGGTATTATGCTATAAATGTGGTTTATGAGGACGCTTATGTGTGTGTGTTTTCACTTCAAATAAGCTATTTGAATAATGGCTAAAAGAAGATGCTTTGAAAAATATAAGCTATTAAGTGACAAGATATGAGATGCATGTGGAATCTCACCTTTAAATATGCACATCTGCAGCATAAATAAATTTAGTGTGATGGGATTGTTTTCCCCTATACCAGTATAAGACATGCAATTATCAGGCTGATTTAAAGAATATTATGTTATTATGAAAATATGAGTGATTTCAGCTGTTCTGATAGCTAAAATATGTAGGCTAAGGGATTATTGTACAGCCAGGCTGCGGCACATATTCAACAAGGCCCTAGAACACATATCAATGCATATCAAACAGGGTTTCTGCAAGTTTAAAATAAAAGTCATGTTTTCCCACTTAATGAGTTCATGGAAGAAAAATATTTAACATAAATATAAATTTGTGTTAATCATATAAAAATTGGTAAATGTACCAACATATCACCTAGCCGATGAATAAACAACAATATTTACCTACAAATTATTCTAAATTTTTAAACATAAAGTGTCATGCAGGGATGTACATTTCAAAAGCATACTATTATATTACTGTAATGTAATAATAATCATTTAATATTTAATATGAATTTGATCAGTAATATTTCTGTCATAATTTCATCAGATTCACATGGCATTGGTCCTATTAAACCCTCAAGCCTTTTTTTGCAGTAAACTGAAGTATGTATTTCTTGCATAGTTTTTTATTTTATTTAAACATGCTCATTTACAATGTGGTGAAATGCCACCTCCTCCTCTTCTGTGCCTCAGTGTCACGTTATTACAAGTATGTTTTGAATTACGTGAAAACAAAGAGATTTCATAGCACTTCACATTCTCAGCGCACATTATCAGAAAACGCACCGCACACTAATAGCGAACCAAACTCAGGAAACTCCCAAGATGGATGGAGTTTGTGTGGGCCGTTCACTGTTTGTGAACCATTAAGACAGTTGGACCAAGTTAATCCAGACTATAAGTACATTTATTTAATGAAATTGCAGCCTTTTGGGGGGTTTAATGAATCAAACAATCACGATTTCGATTTCCCAACATTGAACACATTTAATTTATCATATACATTGACTTTCTGCCCAACTTTAAAGTATTCATGCAATATTACATACTGTATTGATTGTAAATTATTCCAAAGTAAATTCAAATTTTAACGAAAATATTGGCTTAGCGCTGATAAGTGCAAACATCCATTGACATTTTTTTTTTTTTTTTTTTTGCACACTTAGACTTATGATTTCCTTGTTGTTGATCGCTTCTCCACATAGAGATATTTTATTTCTCCTCTTCCAGCCAGCTGTCATTGAAACAGCACTCCGCCATGTTGACGGACGCAGGAGATGCAGGTATAATTTATTTGCCGGCAATCTACCACCATGGAGAGACGAGACGAGCAGTACTTCCATGTGCAAGTGACATCAAAGCAAGAGAGAAAGTTGCGGAGTAGCGCACGTGCGCTTCCGCACTGACAAGACACCACAAACACAATGAAAACTGTATAATATTTATTTCAAATTCTTAATAATGTTAGGTCATTTAAAACGGTCAACAACCTATGGAACAATCGAGCATTTTCAAGGAACATATTCAAAATTCAAACATATTTCAAACCTTGAAAACCTAACTGTGAAAATGAAGCATTTTCCAACTTTCAAGACTCTGTACAAACCCTGTTTTTTTTACATGGCTCATTGTACGTATAGCGACAGTTTCCTGATGAAATGAATACTAGATGTGCTACACCAATAATGACTTTTATTCACTTTCACACAAATCACGAGTGAAACTGCAGTTTTCATAAACATGTACTATTCACCCTATTCCTCACACAATGCTATCTTACGACATCTAAAAACTTTTACTTAGCGCATGACTTGTAAGGCAAAACATTTTAACTAGGGATGTCCCAATACCACGCTCATGTACTGGTACTCGAAGTTGTAAAAAATGCTCCGATACCAAAAACCGATACCATCTGACGTACGAATGCCATTTAGTAAACATTCAGCCAACAAATTAAAATCACATTATATCCTAGTGAGATTATTCAACTGCAAAAGCTGTGATTTAATGAGATAAATATATAGTTTGCATGTAATTCAAATGTGAGCGCTTGTGAATATGTGGAGACAGTGTTGTGCTGATGCCGGCTGCTCATACATTTTAAGGTTTTTCAAGGCTCATACAGGGAAGACACACCGTCATGTGCATTGCGTGCTCTGTTTGTAGCAGATGACAGTAAACAGAGTGCAAATTCATGTTGTAGCTACAAACTTCAAAGCAGCCTGGCTTTTCCAGAGTGGGAAGTTGCTGTCATAACGTCAGAGCTCCTTGGTCAAAACAACACATAAACACTTCCAAATAAAAAGCTCTATCAAAATAAAAGGTAAATTTATAGGAAAAAAAAGTATGACAGAAATATATCACCACTGTAAAGTTATGTAATATTCACTGTAATACTACTAGTACTACTACTACTAATAATAATAAATCAGTAGTAATTGTATTATACTTAAGCAGTATCTAACTTCTGTGATGCTCTGATATGCAGCACTTTATTTGACAAAATATAACGCCAATGTTGCATTTTGGATTGTGCTGTGAGGTTCTGTATGTAAACACTTCATTTAATAAAAAATAATATAATATTATGTTGAAAATAATTGTTATATTTTCATTTGATTAAAGTTTTAATGAATTCATTTATTTAAACACCATTTTGATGATAAATTGAAATAAACTGTTGATATGGCGTAAAAAAAAACAGGTATCGGACTCGTACTCGTTCTCAAAAAATGGTAACGGGACATCCCTAATTTTTGTTTGCATTACATAACCAACTACATTTACAAGCTTGTTCGAGTAGGATCAAATTGCCTGGTAACTGCTAGAGTGTTGCACTTGCGATGCAAAGGACCACGTGAGTCGACTCATGAGCCAAAAGAGTCAAAGAAGCACCAAAAAATTATGTGGTTATGTTTTTCATCTCACATTTGCTTTTTTTTTTTGACACTATCAGTTAGGTTTAGGTTTAAGGTTTAGGTTAGGAAGGTCGGTTTTGAAGGGATAGTTCACCCAAAAATGAAAATGCTCTCATTATTTACTCACTCTCATGATATCCTAGGTGTGTATGACTTTCTTTCTTCACCAGAACACATTTGAAGAAAATGTGAAAAATATCTTCGCTCCAATGGTGATCCGACTTTTGAAGCTCCAAAAAGTACAGATAGTTAGCATAAACGTCATCCATACTGACTAAAGTTGTTAAAATAATATCTCCTAAAGTGATACGATCACTTTTGGTGTGAAAAAAATCAATATTTAAGTACTTTTTTTAACTCCAAATCATGCTTCCAGCCAGCAGCAGTATGCGCATGTGACGTATGGCATTGACATGTGAGACACGCGAGAACTGAGACACGTGCGACCTAGCCAGAAGAGCAGCGCTGTTTACAAGTGACGCCCGCTTCACATCACAAGCGTGAGCGAGGCGTGAACAGAGTGTATTTTTTTCGTTGTCTATAATAACAGATTAGTGCATTCACATCGGAAGAGTCAGCAGCGCGTCAGAGCGACGCATGAGCTGCAGTGCAGCAGAGGTTTTGGCTCCGAGTCTATTTTTGCAACGCTGCTAAAGCTCAATTAAAGTGACAGCACACTGCTGATGGACAAAATGAATGCAATTTGACACCAAAAGTGCATAATGCACAGAATATAAACATGTATTATTAATCTAGTTTGCTTTTATATGAATTAGAGCACATCAGAAAAAAATTAAAAGGAAAAGGAGCTTAAGCTGAAGTATGGCTTATCATTTAAAACTATAGTAATCTACAACTTATGAGCCTGAAAATATGAGATAAAAGCTGGCTAATAGTCTGTTCTGTACTATAAAACATAGATCGGGTCTATAGGCTTCAGCATTACCCAATCACAAACACTTGCACGTGACAGACCCTGATGTCAGTAAATTCAAAACTTACCTCATTCGTGTACAGCAATGGACAACACAAGACTGATTGTGGAGGTGGAGTAGCACAAAGTGCTTTATGACCCTCAAATTGCTTTTTATAAGGATTCATCCTCAAAGGAAAACGCCTGGGATACAGTTGATTCAGCCGTTTGTGCAGATGGTAAGTTATTATTTTAATTTTTTTTTTTTTTTTTTAAGTGCAATCTTTTTGGACTGAGGAAAGTTATTAACACTTAAAAGTTTTTGTTGGTGTTTAAACAAATACATATTGCCATTCAATGGCTGAATTTAACTATGTATAACTACTGACCCACTCCTGTTAACCATTTGATAAATTATGGTCTTTATTAAAAGAAATACTCACAATAGTTACATAGAAATCACTTTTATTTTTCTGTATAGAGCCGCTGCTGTGACGCTGTAAAAACGCTTCCAGTGTGAAAGCCCTTGAGAGTCTGCAGCTGTAGTTACCATATAGTTAAGCTGACACTTTACTCGCGTCTTGCTCAAGCTTGCGATGTGAAACGGGCGTGAGTAGGAGGAACACTGTACAGAAGCTTCATTGGTTTTGGTTTAGATCTGTATTTATCTGTTTCTTTACTCACAATGGTGCTTTTGTGTGCTTACCCTGGATGTCTCAACCAAGAAAAAAAACGCGAATTACGTCACACGAGAGTCCGCGTGATCTCCATCCTCTCGTGAAGCTTACCAGAAACGTTGTATTATAGTTAAAAAGTACTTAAATATTGATCTTTTTTCACACCAAAAGCGATAATATCGCTTTAGAAAAATTGTAACAGTTCAAGGATGGGCAAGGAGGAGGCGGGAACTGGCTGAACAGTAAACAAAATTTTAATGTCAAACTTAAAACAAACATAAACAAACACAGACACACATGCAATGTGGCCACATGCATCTCTCTCTCGAACTGGTGTCTCCGGTTCCCCTTTATCTCGCTCTCCCACTGATCAGCTGATTCAGTGCCGGCTGTGCACCATCGCAGCCCAGCCACGCCCTCCTCATGACAAAAGTCTCTCCTGAAGTCATATGATAGCTCTGTGTAAGGAAATTCTAGCCATTTTTCACAGGAAATCTCATTCACGTATGCACATATTCAAACTTGGAATTTTTAATTGTATTGAAAATGGTGTAAACATTTTTTTTTTTTTTAATTTCTGTTTATGTTCTCCACAGAAGAAAATAAGACCACATCCACACTAATATGTTTTTCTTTCAAAACGCAACTGATTTTGTCATGTAATTCCTCTACTGAAAACTGAGTCTTTTGTAAATCACTTTCCATTACTGCATACCTTGGAAAACGATGACAATAGGAAACTGAAAACTTGAGTTTTCAGATGAAAATGGATTCATGTGTCCTAGGCTAAATGATGAAAGAATTAATTGTTGGGTAAACTATTCCTTTATCAACTATCCCTATCTTAAAAGCTCTGCCGACAGACTCAAATACAAAATTCTGTGACTCCTTAACAAAGCAAACGTGTTTAAACATTAGCACAACGTTAAGATATTCCTGGGAGTCAAGATTACAGATTTCAGCAGATTCCAGCTGCACGTCTGAGCTGATGAGCCATAAAACAGACACGTAATGAGTGTTTCCAATCATATGTTGTGTTTTTCCTTCTTAAGCTGCTGATGAGCTGCTGCTGCATTTGTGTGGATCTCATTTGAATATGAATAAAGCTGGAAAAGTGATTAAACTCTGATGGCTATTTCCTTGATTGTTTTTTTTTACACTGATTACACTCTTGAACATCCCGACCTCTTCAGAAAGCCCACCCACCCATAAACCAACAATCACCCCTTTTGGTATAGACTAATATAGATTGTCCAATATTTGGCTATTTTGAGATTATCTGATTCTAATACAGCCAGAAACACACTATACACAAGTCGCAACTGCTTGGGCAACTGAAAGTTCAGCTAACTTTACTCCTTCAAAGACAACACTATTTCGAGTTCAACTCTATTTTGAGTTACGCAAGATGTGATTCATCTTGTTTATTGCGAGCGAGCTTAAGTCGATGGCATGTTCAGAGCAAGTAAAATATTAACCAGTGAGAATGATGGATTTCATGGCTATGTATAGAGACTGAAAAGTAGATGAGCTGTGGACGAATATGCAGGAATAGAGCAGGATAAATGAGGATGTTTGGAGTGTGTGGCTGTTTTACATGGAGCTCTGCTGAATCATCATGTAGCTCGCGAGTCGGAAACTCACAAAAGAGGAATTACTGCACTGGTGAGAGGGTGGCAGAAGTACAGCAGGTACGACTGTCGCCAGTTTCTCACGAACTCACAGTATATGCTGAATACTGATGATGCTGAGAGATGTAACAATTCGTTAGTGATTACGAAAACACAACTTCAAAGTGTAGAAATGAGACTTTACATTTGAAGACATTTTGATGAAAACAGCAAAGTAAAAAATACTTTTATACCAAATTTTATTAAAATAGAGTTCAACAGTCTGGTTCTGGAAGTAAAAATCCCATTCATTTTTTCCACTGGGGAATTTATTTCCCAGGTTGTTAATCGATGCTATATGCTTCTGTTGAATCCATTAGTCCATGTTATTTTAAATTATAAATAAAAAAATACAAATAAAAATCAACAACATTTTATTGCTGAATTTGTGCTGAAGAACTACACTACCCACAATCCTGAAGAGAAAGATCCGCCAATTAGAGAATAGCAGTGAAAGCGTGCCAAAAGAACTCTGCAGCGACCGCCCACTCCCATAATGCACTGTGAATGGCGCAATCGAGTCGCTCTCCTTATACTCTCAAACGACTAATATATTTGTATATATCTAAATATTTTGCATATACACACATATATATATATATATATATATATATATATATATATATATATATATATATATATATATATATATTTATATATTGTTATAAATATATTGTTTCTATACTTACAATCAAAAACTTTATATCAATAGTTTTACATAAATCCATAGTTTTTAATTGAATTACGTCATTCACAATGCTCCATGAGATTGTAGCTAATTCCCTAATTAAAGTTGTTAAATAAACAGTTTTGTATCTTTGTCTTTTTGTCCAAAGATAAAAGGGTTTTGATCTTAGTTTACTTTATACTTAGTGTTTTTATTATTAAAATTGTTAACCTGAATAATTACTTGAAAAATAAAAGTGAAAAAAACACTTAAAGGAAACATTCATTTGTTTTAATTTGTTATTTACATTCATATTTTTAAATGGGCTAAAGGAGTGTTTCTGCGAAATTGGTATAGAGAATCGTGAAAATTTACTACTGAAATTTAGTATCGTGACAACCCTTCTCAGCAGTATTCCGTAAGAATTCAGCTAGTATCCCATTCTGAACACAGCCTTTGAGTCTGTGCCCTAAGGTTTACAATTGACAGGGAAATGTACCATTTATATGCAGTGATACAATGTTGGAAGATAAAATTAAGTGTATCACTCTGTCTGTGGAAGTTTTCATTTATTCATTTTATTGTAGAATGTCAAGTTGTCAGACTTCAGTGAACTCAATATGACAAGTTTTTCGTGTATTTTATCAAACTATAAGACACAAAAATTCAGGTTTTAAGTAGTAAAGATTCCACACAATGGCTTCAAAAATATGTTTGGCACTCAGTGGCACATCAAGTGTGCCTTTATTGCTACAAACTATTTGTGTAGTCAGGGAAGTATTCATAAGCCTCCCATCTCCCTAATCTCAGTACAATGGCTTGCCTCTGTTCGACAATCATTGTTATTTGTGCAGTGTCTTCTGTTCATTTGATCCATGTGAATCAGAGTGGATTTGAAGCTTTAGATTATGAAAAGGATGCTAATAGAAGCTAAACTGATCTATTGGGAATAAATGGGAAAATCGTGGTGAGGTCTTGGGCAGCAAACCCAGAGATTATTACTGTTGTCAAGTCTTTCATACGGAAATATTCAAGTCTTTATCTCATTCTGTTTTTGGCCCTCTCTGTATGGCAGGAATGTTGTATGTTTCACAAATCTTTTTTTTTTTCCTGTGTGTGGTTGCGAGTCTGAAGTGAACAATGTAAAGGTATGAAATGTACCCCAACACCCCCGGGATAAAAAGATCAGCGGGGACCGATAAGCAAAGAATAGAGAAGTGAAAATAGAAAATATTTAAAAAAAATGACCCCATAAGGGTGCGGAAAACAAAAAACCTAAGCGAAGAAGGGCTTTTGTTCATGATGTGATGGTTATTGAGGCCTGTGGGTATATGTAGGGGAATGTACAGTATTATCCATGGTGACTATCAAGGGATAGCAGCGAATCCAGTGTTATTTTGGGACAGCACTGGCAGTTAGTTTGGCCCTTGAGGGAACAGCTTGCTCATAGTGAAGTTTATGTGGCATGACTGCTCTAAATGAAGCCACCTGGTGTTGTGGGTCGGCCAATTAACCTGAGGATCGTGCCACCTTTGCGCAAGAGAGTTGCTTTTCCCAGTGGCTACACCTGAGTTTATGGGTTTACGAAAAGCAATGTTGAAGGTTTTATTTTGCTTGCTAACGTTACCCTCAGGAAGGAATGTGCAAAACTACATATTTTCAAAACAGGTAGAGCCAATTTAGACTTTTGCTGAAGTTTCCTGCTTCTCTTATGTTTCTCTTGAGAAAAAGACCCCAGTAATTTCGCATGTGTCTCCTCCAAAGTTTCTCAAATTGTGTTGAGATTTGCCAAGAAAACAAAAATATGAACTCAAACATGTATCATCAAATTTATCCAAGATCCAAATATCTGAGCTACAATATCCACATCAGTTTCTTTATACTCTTATAAGGCTAATTTATTTTTACTGGGTGAGCAGGCTTCTTTTAGTTTGCCTAAAAATGTTCCCGAAATGCAAAATTGTCTGCTAAGGTGTTTCTTTGGTGCTATTTCTCCTGTTCACGCACTTTCCTAAAATTCTTGACTAAAGCCCCGTTCACACATGCAGTGACTTTATCACTTGAAGTGTCTAATCTCTGTACTGTGAAGTCACTAGTGAGCGTTCCTAATGTTGTTGCGGGGGTAAATGCACATCTGGCCAAATCTTTAGAAAATCTGATCACAGATGAGGCACATTGCCATTAAAACTAAAATATTGTTCTAATTGGTCAAGGAATCAGTTTTCTTGTTGCTAAAAATTACTGTAACATTGTGCAGAAGAGAGTGTATTGATAGAAACTGCAGCAGGGCTCAATGCATCATGTCATTAACAAGATGAACGATCTATCAATGTACAAATCACAGACAAATAATTTAGAACAGTAAAATCGCTCACAGAAACTTTAACTTCTCTATCTTGCTTGCAATCGACGCTATTAACTCATAGGAAACAGGTGACGTGAACCTCACTGACACCGTCTTCACTCCTACTGGTTGTCACTGACGAAAGTCGCTTCTCGTTTGCGTAAAGTTAAACTTTCTAAATTTTCTTATGTCGTTGTACATGCCCACATCTAGTCAGCAGAGGTCGCTGTCACTCGTGTCGCTGGAAGTCACCAGCTCTCATTGAAAATTAATGTGATCAGGTTGCTTTGTCGCTAGAAGTCGCAGTATGTGTGAATGGGCCTTAAGGAGAAATCTGCTAGTTGAAGAGTGTTGATGATTGATTAAAACTAATCAGTGTGGTTTTGAAGTGATGTTCTTTATTAACAGCTGTGCATGCCAGATGAGGAGATTGTTGCAAGCTAGGTAATTATCTTTATGGAAAAAATTTATAACTTCTCTCCAAGGTTGTTCAAAAGTACACTTTTTAAAATGATGCTCAACAGCAACTTCACAAAGACAATGTCGCCACAAAAAGTTTTTTAGTGATTATGGAATCAGAGCAGGTAACTTGTCACCAATAATGGAAAGGGTTCAGTGACAAGTTCAATAAGGTAAAGAAACAAACCAATTTTAAAATGCAGGCTTCATTTTCCTATGGGTGCTTTAGTTTGTTTAAAACAAATACATTTGGCTTCTATAATATATATATATATATATATATATATATATATATATATATATATATATATATATATATATATATATATATAGTAACATCTATACTGCGGTTATGCAAAAGCTTAATGATGTATGTTCTGAAGTGATAGGTCTACCATTACTTTGGACATTATTTTATAATTAAAAAAGGAACATTTTTTATAATTTTTTGTCCAACAATTTTTAAACGCGTTTCAATAATGTGTGTATCATGATATATATCATTATCGAACCAGAAATTTAAGTATTTGATACTTAGTATCTGAAATTAACTATTTGAAATTTAAATATAGTTGATACATAAATAGACACAACTGACATCTCCAATAAGTCTGCCGAGCTTTGAAGAGCAAACTCTGAGCAATACATAACTCTGAATATTCTTGAAAGGAGAACAGGATGTGTTTAATCGAGTAGTGCTCTTGACAGTGTGGTCAGTCGGGACAGGTGTCTGGTTACCGTTTGCTTTTAACTGAGGCTAATAGGAGGATCGCCTACACTGCCTCTCCCCACCCCTGCTCTAACCTTCACCATTTATTCCCAAACAAACAATGACCTCAGGGTTAGTTTACAGCAAGCTAGGATGGCAACATAGATTCAGTTACATAGGAATGCAGATTCCCTTGACTGGAAAACCTTGGTTTATGACTACTGAAATGTGACATCAGCCGTAAATACACATTTGAGGATAAATGCTTGCTTTCATGGTCTTGGTGCACTCTTAAGGGCTGTTCACTCTGACAGCGATTTGTAGACAAAATGACCAGAATTTTTTTCATTTTCAATGGGAGTTTCAAAGGAGCGAACGCAACTTTCAATGCAACAAAGCTGAGATGACATGAATGATTTCTCAAATCACGTGGCTTGTTGAGGAAAGGTTTGCTGTTACTTTCATAAGCAACAGAGCTGTTCTGGTTGTTGTCCTAAAACCCGTAAAAAAAAAATTAGCAGTTTCAAGCTATGTGTTACCTTAGGATTTTCCTGGATTTTGCAGTTTTAGATTTATGAGTAAAATAAGGCCTGTGGTTAAAATTACTTGAAGAGACTTTCACGTTTTGTTCTAGAAAATAAATTACACACAGTCATACCTCAAACGTTAATTTTGCAGCTACAGTGTTTTTTAAAAATGCATGTTGCTATCACAATGCTAATTAAGTACTACGACTACCATCAGCATGTAAGCTACATGCTTTACAAAATGGACAACTGTTGTAGTCTTTATTTAACGACAGGTTAGCAAGATGCATTTTGTTAAGACACGCCAGCTTAAAAATTCATGTTAGAGGTGTGACTGTATAATTTGTGTTTTACAACAAAATGTGAAAATCTCTTCAAGTCATTTCAACCACAGATCTTATTTTAGGTCTATTAGGCTGCATTTACACCTTAAGTCAGATATTTGATAGAAATCCACATTTTGTCTGGCAGTTTACATTCACTTTTGACAGAAATTACTGTGTTTATACTACTGCCTCAACAAGATGGCCATTTTCACAGAATTTTGAAGTGTAATTTACTGTTTAGGCGCACATTACCGCAAATCCGTGAGCGCTCTCAAATCACACGCACACATAATGCGCACACACATAAGCTACCAGTCAGACAAGTCAGCCGAAATGAGGAAACAAAAAGTGATTTTTAATCACCTTTTCCCTGTTAACATGATCAACCAGTTGTTGTCTTGCAATCGACTAGGCGACATAATGAGCACCCCTCTCAAAGAGTAAAAGATTGTCATTTCATGTAAGCATTGTTTTCAATCTCATAAAAAATTTATTTGGGCATCAGACAAAGATTTTAACCTCTCTCTCTCTGTGTCTTATTGATTGTTTCCCATCCACTAACACATTTGATATTTAGATATTTTTTCTTCAATGCTATTCTGCTGTTGACCTGAAGTTCAGGCCATATCCCTAGCCTTATTACACATCGCTCCAGCCTCAACGTTGCAACCAAAAGCACCTGATCTTCAGTCCTCCACGGACCACAGCTCTGCAACGCTCCTCGATCTTTCTTTCATCGCATGCGCTCTCCTTCACTTTGGTGGCCGCTGGCATCACTTAGAGAGGGTGCAGAGAGCCGTGCATGCCTTTGAGACTGTAAACGACTGGATTAGGGATATCAATGGCAGAATTGTCTGTAAAGATTTGTCTGGGAGCAGGGGACTCAATGTGGTTAAGACACAGGTCAGCTCTGAGTCTGTACTGTAAGATGGAATCAAAGTTTTTTTCTGCTTTACCCACACAGTTCATAAATATGAGCTTATCTTATACCTCATTCGAAAAACACCGCAAGACAACTGAAGTCTAACTGACACAGGCATTTTGTCTTACAGATATATTTTAAATTTGCTGTGCATGCATGCATCTCATGCAACATGGCTAGTATAGGAAATCAACAGGTAACATCCTTAAGGAAACAGCAGACAACTCCTTCTCATGAAAAGTCATAAAAATAGTACGAGAGAGCAAAATCCTAAGAAATTGTACAAGTTTTACTCCCATAGAGAAAAATAAAACGAACCAATGAATAATAAGGAATTATGATTTTGTGTAGATTTTTTTCTGTAGCACAAACAGTGCAGGAAAAGTGCACCAAAGATTATACTTCTGCATCAAACCAACGTCATAGCCTAAAATGAAATTGAATATAAAAGCAGCAAATGCTTCTGATTAAAATAAGCCTAAATACAATGTGATATAATGCGTAGATCTTAAAATAATATTGACATAAATGTGAAGCTACCTCAAATATCTTTTTAATCATCCTGGTGGAGCATCTCTGGTTGCAAAACCGACCAAGCACAGCTGTTGTTGTCTGCTTTGACATGGTGCGTAAATTTAAATGTTTGGAGAGGTGCACATCAGGCTATGGCATAGGTTCCCCGCAAAAGTTAGATCAGCCTTAATACTATGTTTAGGGGTCTAATGTGCATCATCGAATGGATTTATATGCTATCATTATGCTAATCATTATGGTCTAATAAAGAATTCCTGATTACTTAATGGGCTTCAGAAGTCATTCGAGCCAACTCACTTCATTCCCAGCAGTAGACAGGAGATGATATTGGGGATCTGTGATTAATAACATCCAGCGCCAAGACTGACTGGAGAATCATGGGAATCGTAGTAACGTAAATGATGGGGTTTATGCAAAAGTAGTTTACAGATCCACTTCACAGACAATGGAGAGAGCATTCGGTGTGTGTGTGTATGTGTGTGTGTGTGTGCACTGCAGCGTTTCTGATAAATGAAGCCATTGAGTTCTGCTAACCCGAGCGGACGGCTTCCCCAACAGTATCACAGCTCAGTTAGAAACAAACACCAGTACCTCATTCGAGCAACACTAGCATCTGATAACAAACACCATTAGCTCAAGCTAACAGCACTGCGATTGTAATAGCACTTATGCTAACTCTATCATTAGTTCATCATTACGCTTGCGAAGAATCTTTTGCAAGTGCTACCATTCCAGTAAAACAGTAAACATGAGCATGTGATAAGAAGGAAGCCTCATTACTCTTTTGTATATAAACATCATTAACTGGGTTTACATAAATATCATCATATGCTTCCAAACAGTTCAGACATAATAGCTGAAATGCACAAATTCCATTACCACTGAATTCTAGGGATGTGCCAGGGTGGTCAACTGATCGACTAGTTGGCTGTTAGTGGGGTCCATTACCAACATTAATATTTTTAGTGGTGGTGGTTTTAATGGGACATAATTTACACAGTACATGCGTTCCTTAACACCGTCTAGTCATTCAGACAACCCACTAACTAGCTGATTATAAATTTTTTTTTAATTGCACATCACTACAGAATTCAAAGACATTTTTAGCATCATTTGCAAAGGGCAACTAGGCACTATTTCTATATTTCAATGGCTTCGACAACGGCAAAAACAAAAGAAAGGTGATTGAAACAATTAAAAGTATGAAGGACGAAAGTACTCATGATTAATTTTTTTTACATCATGCCAGCTTCTATGGCTAAGTTTTTGGTGAAATCAGGAAAGTTTAACATAAAAAAAACAGGTAAAACAACTAAAAACCTATTTGAGATGTTTAAGATCGATTTTTAATAAAAACTATCAATTTATTAAATGTTTGAAACAATAATTGTGTTGTTTTCATGGAATGTTATTATATAAATTATAATGGTAAGAGAAACCATCAAGAAAGAGAAATCACAAATAAGATCCCTTTGAAACCTCAGTTGGCTCTCCGAGACAAGATATTAAATTGAGACTTTTGCCAAGGTCTTCTTTATGTTTCTCCTGCAAAAAAAGACTCCAGTAATCTCATTCGCATCTTCTCTCGAGTTTCATAAGAGATCTCAACAATGTCTCAAACTCTGCTCAGATTTGCCAAGACACCAAAGTCAGCAATCAAAAGTCAGATATCTCAACATGAACTCAAAATATTTCTTGTCAAATTCTTCCAAGAGCAAATAATCTACTCTTAGCTATGATATCCATATTAATCATATAGCTCTATACTATATGTCAACAGCTGTCTCTTTACAGCTTCATTCCTCAGGAATTTTAGGAGAAACATCTGAGATGAAGTTGATATTTAAATAAAATGCAAATAAGAATGTAATTAAGTCTCCAGTGCTATGAACGTGCAAAATCTGAGCAATACAATTATCTCAGGGAAGACAGATTGCATCCAAAATGAATGAGTGCCAACATATTGGGTAGTGTAAGTTAGTCCATAAACTCTGGGAGATTTAAGATTGCTTTTGATAGTTTGCTTCTGTCAGTGTCCCGTGAGGTTTGTCTTGTTTTTGACATGATTTTGGTTCCTCATATGTCCCTACATCCTCATGAAAGGCATCTCAAACCAGAACAACAACAAATCTGCGCTCTTTCTTGGAGCTAAAACTGTGAAGTTCAAACTCCTGGAGGCAAATCTTTGTTTATTTCCAGAGAAGAAAGATAAATGTTTGTGAGCTGGTAAAACTTTATTACTATAATCAAAGGATTCCTCCACATGTGCTCATAAATGATTAACCAGACCTCTGACTTTAGTTGTTGTTCATGAAGTCAACATAAATACATTCACAGTGCAACATCACAAAATTACATTTTTCTCAAGTTACAACCCGAACACCAAGCAACCACATAGCAACATCTTACAAATGACACATTTCAACACTGATAGAAGGATGTTTTCTCTTTAACTATTAACTAGTTCTGTTATAATCTTGTGTCTTAACATAGATGTTTATCTTGAAATGTAATGTTGGTTTAAGCAGCCAAGGTGTAATGATCACAAATGCAGTTTAATTGAATAGCATGAGAGGTCATAAAAGCAAATAAAATTACCAAGTATGAATCATGTTCAAGAATTTCCAAATAAAAGTACTATAAAAAAATAAAAAAAATAAAAAATAAAAATTGTGGAAAGTGTGTTTCTTCCACTTCGGGCACTTAGAAAGTAAAGTCTCACAAGCTTTTAAAATGTGTCAACTAACATCTCGGTTACTGTCGTAACCTCCGTTCCCTGATGGAGGGAACGAGACGTTGTGTCGATGTAGTGACACTAGGGGTCGCCCTTGGGAACCCCAAACACCTCAGATCTTTGAGAAAAGGCCAATGAGAATTGGCGAGTGGAATTTGCATGCCACTCCCCTGGACATACGGGTATAAAAGCAGCTGACTCGCAACCACTCATTCAGATTTTTTCTTCGGAGCCGAGCGGTTGTACTATCAGCGAGCTGAATACTACTGCTGTACCATTCACCTCTTAAGAAGCGTATGCTGTTGGATATACGGTGCATTTCCAGCGGCTTTCTCTCCTTCTGCACGACGAGTGCAGATTTCGCCCCTGGGCACTTCGACAGTGCTAAAAGTGTGTATATTCCTGCTAAAGAGTATATTTTCTCTATTACAGCACACACATTGACGTTGAAAGTCTTTTTAAAGACACGTCTTTATAAAGATGCCTTTCCGTCTTTGTGTGATTCCTGAATGCGGTCGCTATCTCTCCACTTCCGACGGCCACGGGCGCTGCCTCACGTGTCTGGGCAGCGATCACACTGAGGCAGCGTTCATGGATGGTTCATGTTCTCATTGCGAGAATATGACCATGGCAACGTTGCGGTCGCGGCTTTCCTTCTTCCGGGGGAAAGCCACTCTAGCCGCCCCCCGTGCCTCGCCTTTTACCTCCAGGTACGAGGCTGGACCGGCTGGCACTGGAGGCGATTTGGGGGCTTCAATGGGTGTGGCTCCGCTGGGTACATCCCCGCAAACCTTCAATTCCCCAGCATGCTCGTTTGCGAGTTCCGAGAGGAGACCAGCTCGCCCCAGGGCCAGCTTAGTGTCCCTTTTGGAGCTCCAGAGCTCGATCGCTGCATCGGAGAGTGTACTGGCGATGTCAGACGCTGAGGACTCGACTGGGCTGCCACCTCCAGGTCGGCCCACCCAGTCCGAGGCTGATGGCAAGATGACCGCCATGCTTGCCCGGGCCGCCGTGTGTGTCGGGTTGGAGTGGAACCTTCCACCCTCCCCTGAGCCCTCGCGGCTAGATGATTGGTTTCTGGGTTCGGGGCGCCGCTCACTGCCACGCCCCCCTCCCCCCTGGTCTCTTGCTTCCCGGAAGTGCACGACGAGCTGACGAGTTCGTGGAGGGCACCTTTTTCTGCCCAAATCCGACTTCCCAGCTCGTCCGCTCTCACTACCTTCAATGGCGGGGCGGCCCACAGGTATACAGAAGTCCCTCAGGTGGATAAGGCGGTTGTGGTGCACCTGTGCCCGTAAAGTGCAGCCACCAAACGGGATCGCCCGGCACTCCCTTCCAAGGCCTGTAGGACAACGTCATCTCTGTTGGCCAAAGCCTACAGCACCGCTGGTCAGTCCGCCTCTGCCCTGCATGCCATGGCCCTCCTGCATGTACACCAGGCCAAGCACTAAAGGAACTGCACGTGGGTAGTCCTGATCCCAATGTGATGCAGGAGCTGCGCTCAGCGACCGAACTCGATCGAAGGTCATGGCGCGAGCACTCGGGCAGGCGGTGTCCACCCTCGTGGTCCAGGAATGCCACATGTGGCTGAATCTGGTTGAGATGAGGGATGCGGACAAGGTTCGCTTTCTCAACACCCCATCTCACAGATCAGCCTATTCGGCGACTCCGTCGGTGACTTATCCCAGCAGTTCTTGGCCGTGAGGAAGCAGACGGAGGCTATACAACACATCTTACCCCGGCACGGCTCAAGATCCCGTATCTCGTCTGCTCGCCGAGGGCGTCCCCCTGCGGCGGCGAAAGCCCAGGCGGCTCCACCTCAGCCCAAGCCCAGTTCTTGGCCCCAGCATAGAGCCCCCTGCAGGAAGCTAATGCCCTCCACCTCACGGGCCGGCACGAGGACCCAGAAGGCTCCTAAGCACCCCTGAGACAGATGATCCAGGGAGCGAGATGTCTGCTGCAAACCCGGAGCTTGTATCCAGACCACTCCATCCCCCGGTGGAGGGCCGGGAGGTAAATCCTTGGTTTCCTTTTCTTTTATGTTCGCCACACCCCGAATGGCTGCGGTACCCACATTCTCAAAAGAGCAGTTTCCTCACTCCCTGGGTCACATAGCCAGTGTTTACGACCACCATTATCACGGCAACTGGGCACTGTGCACCTGCGAATTAGACGGCGCGAACGCGGGCCCCCCGCCTTCGCGCGTCCAGTCGCACCACACTCACACCCACGGCCAGGTGGTTGTGATGGATTACGAGGACAGTCAAAAAGTCCCTCCTTCCCCGTCGCCGACCCCCCCGATGCCGGGTACATGGAGCAAGGTAAGTGTTTCGAAGGTCCCCTCAGCGCAGCCACGAGTTCGAGACGAAGCGAGGCTCCTCAACGTGGCATCCCTTGCTCCCTCCCACTGTGAGGCCCCAGCCACAGGTACGTTAAACGCGATCGTCCCCTTAGTGCCCGGAGCTTGGATGCATGGCTAGCAAATTCCAACCTGTCACGATGGTTTGCAAGGACCATCTGACTCGGCTACGCGATTCCCGTTTAGCGGCATCCGCTTCACTTCAGTGAGGGGTGAGAACACCACCACCTTGCGTGCAGAGATCGTGACCCTTCTGCGCAAGGGCGCGATAGAGCCTGTCCCTCCAGCCGAGATGAAGAAAGGGTTTTACAGCCCTTACTTAATTGTACCAAAGAAAGGCGGTGGGTTGCGGCCAATCTTGGACCTGCGAGTTCTGAACTGGGCCTTGCACAGACTCCTGTTCAAGATGCTGATGCCAAAGCACATTTTGCCATGTGTCCGGCATCAAGATTGGTTCGCAGCGGTAGACCTGAAGGACGCATATATTCATGTCTCGGTTTTACCTCGACACAGACCCTTCCTACGGTTTGCTTTCGACGGCCGGGCATATCAGTACAAGGTCCTCCCCTTTGGCCTGTCCCTGCAAGTGTCCAGGCGTGTCGTCTTTACAACAGATGCCTCCAAGCAAGGCTGGGGTGCCATGTGCAATGGGCACGCAGCCGCTGGCTCCTGGACAGGACTGCGACTGTGTTGGCACATCAACTACCTCGAGAGGCTGGCAGTATTGCTCACATTGCGGAGGCTTTTGACGTTGATCCGGGGCATGCATGTGTTGGTCCGGACGGACAACACAGCGACAGTAGTGTATATAAATCGCCAAGGCGGCTTATGCTCATGTCTCCTCCTGTGGAGTCAGCAGTGAATGAGGTCGCTGCGGGCCACTCACATCCCGGGCAACCTCAACGCCACAGCGGACGCGCTGTCGTAGCAGGTGATGCTCAGGGGAGTGTGGAGACTCCACCCCCAGGTGGTCCAGCTGATTTGGAGTCGGTTCGGCAAAGCACAAGTAGACCTATTTGCCTCCCGAGAAACCTCCCACTGCCCGCTCTGGTATTCTCCGACGGGGGCCCCCCTCGGCCCAGACGCGCTGGCACACAGCTGGCCCCAGGGGCTGCGCAAGTATGTGTAGGGCTTTACTGGTTGTTTAGATCAGTGTTACTATCAGAAATAATTGGTAATTATTTCTTTAGTTATTAATTAATATTTAAATTAATTCATTGAATCTAACTCATTAAAACCTCATATGGGGCTCCA
Organism: Myxocyprinus asiaticus; assembly: GCF_019703515.2. Classification (NCBI taxonomy): domain Eukaryota; kingdom Metazoa; phylum Chordata; class Actinopteri; order Cypriniformes; family Catostomidae; genus Myxocyprinus; species Myxocyprinus asiaticus. The sequence continues at coordinate 19,836,188 of NC_059351.1, forward strand.
GTAAATGTAGTGTGCTACGTTTAGGAGCGGGTTTGGTCATTAGCAATAATTAATAATTATCAAAGACAATTATTAATTATTAAAATCAATAGAACATTGATGAGAATCAATGTTAGCTTTTTCTAATCCTTTAAATCAACAATTATCAAAGATAATCGTTAATTGTTAACATCGATGAAACATTAATTAAAATTAACACTAGCTTATTGATCATTCAAATTCAACAGTCATCAAAGATAATTATCAATTATCAAAAATCAACAGAATATTAATAAGGATTAACATTGATGGGGCACCACCCTGGAATCAGGGACTAACAACCAGATAGTAAAACAGACTCAATATTAGATATCGATTTTCGGGAAAAAACAATGAATGAAGGCTTGAATCCGAGCACTGACATCCCGTCAGCATGACACAGGCGTATGCAAAACAAACCAAAACACTTCTCTTTGTAATATAAACAAAGTTTATTTATGCAGTAATATCAATTAATAATTAATACAATGCAGTCAATAAACTTCCGACTTACAACTACAAACTAAACAGTGATATGATTAGATATGGAAATCAAAATAATTCTATAACACATGAGGGTGTGTGTGTGTGTGTGTGTGTGTGAGAGCGAGTGTGTGTGTGTGTGTGTGTGTGGTTAGTACGAGAGAGAGAGAAAGAGAGAATAAAGTGATGGCCCTAAAGCCCAGAAAGCAGCTGTTAGTTTATCGCTCAGAGACGCGGTGGACGGCTCGTAAAAGTCCCGCATTCTTTGACTCTTTAATGGATAAACTCAGTTTGCCGGTCTCACCCGCGATGGCGAAAATGCACAACAGTCCAATTTGGTTGGACCACAATACAGCAAAACAAATTTGTGATAATTAATACCCAGAGTATTAATAATGAGCGGACATGGCGGTCCGTAAACTGTACAAGCAAAAACCTTGAAACACAAGAATAACACACTATAATATTCTATTTCTGCCCAGACGTAAACCTCTTACTTGAATCGCATGAGGATGCAGAATGTGTGTTCATCCGTCTTTTAACTCCGTCCTTCGACGGGAGGCCATTTCCTCGCTCTGTCTGCGGGCGGTAAGGCTGCTGATTCTCGGCGGGCTGGCGGAGAAATCAGAAATGTCGACTTGATTGAAAATGGAAGAGAAATCTTTAATCTCTTCACTTCTGCAGGCAAATGGATGAAGATGCGGATTGCTCGGCGGTCTCCTTCGGATCCGTTAGAGTGTTCGGTTGAACACAGAGTAATCTCAACTGCGAGATGGAGTTCGTATGGCCACAGTTTCAAGTCGGTCATTACTTCCTTGTGCCATGAGGTTGCAGCTGAGAGCAACGATGAGCTGCGTCTATACACTGTGAACAAAGTTGCTGGAAGCAAATCCCGGAAGCATTTCAGAGGTATTTCTACTCCTGATGATGTCATAGTTGAGGGACGTTCTGTTGTGTGCCTCATCCAATAGGAGTTGAGAGTTCGATCCTTTAGTGAGCAAGGCTTCATGGGATTTGTAGTCTGTTTTGGACTCCCTTTGTTTGATTTTGGCGCAATTTTTATCAGTAAGATTTACGACTTGGTATGTGGGGGCTGAGTTAGGTTTTACAACTGTGTAAGGCCTGCCTTTGTCTTCTATCTGAATACATGAGGCCCAACATATGCGTTCCCCCCAGTAAGCCTGCTTACACAGACCCTGTGCAAGGTCAGGGAGGATGAGGAGCAGGTCACCCTCGTGGCCCCGTATTGGCCCACCCAGACTTGGTTCTCAGACCTCACGCTCCTCGCGACAGCCCCTCCCTGGTGAATTCCCTTGAGGAAGGACCTTCTTTCTCAGGGACGGTGTACCATCTGGCACCCATGCCCAGACCTCTGGAACCTCCGCATCTGGCCCTTGGATGGGACGTGGAAGACCTAAGTGGCCTACCACCAGCAGTGGTAGACACGATCACTCAGGCCAGAGCTCCCTCCACGAGGCAGCTTTATACCCTGAAGTGGCATCGGTTCGTGAATTGGTGTTCTTCCCGAGCTGAAGACCCTCAGAGATGTACAGTCGGGTCAGTGCTTTCCTTCCTGCAGGAGAGGCTGGAGGAACGGCTGTCCCCCTCCACCTTGAAGGTGTATGTGACCGCCATAGCAGCACACCACAATACAGTGGACGGTAAGTCCTTAGGGAAGCACGACCTGATCATCAGGTTCCTCAGAGGCGCCCGGAGGCTGAATCCTCCTAGGCCACGCCTGTTCCCCTCATGGGATCTCTCCGTGGTCCTCCTGGGCCTTCGCGGAGCCCTCTTTGAGCCGCTAGAGTCAGTCGAATTGAAAGCCCTCTCCTTGAAGACGGCCCTCCTGATTGCGCTCACCTCCATCAAGAGGGTAGGGGACTTGAAAGCGTTCTCTGTCAGCGATACCTGCCTGGAGTTCAGTCTGGGTGACTCTCACGTAATCCTGAGACCCCGGCCGGGCTATGTACCCAAGGTTCCCACAACCCCCTTCAGGGATCAGGTGGTGAACCTGCAAGCCCTGTCATTGCTGTGTCTGGTGCGTACTTTGCGCATCTACTTGGATCACATGCAGAGCTTTAGACGCTCTGAGCAGCTCTTTGTCTGCTTTGGCGGACAGTGGAAAGTGAACGCTGTCTCCAAACAGAGGCATTCCCACTGGATCGTGGATGCCATCACTATGGCATATGCGCACACTCCACAAAGAGTCTGGCATCCTCATGGGCACTGGCCCATGGCACCTCTCTAGCAGACATCTGCAGGGCAGCGGGCTGGGCAACACCCAATACCTTCGCGAGATTTTACAATCTCCGTGTTGAGCTGGTTTCGTCCCGTGTTCTGTCAGGTACGAACAGGTAAGTTTGGGAATACGGAAAGCTGGCCGGGTGTATCACTTGCGTATTGCGCCTTTCCCCTCCAAAGAGGCGAAGATTCTTTTCCAATGCGGTCTCACAAACCCAGTGAACCCTGGATGTCCTTCCTCCCTAGCCCTGTGGCTCGTGAATTCAGCGGAGGAATTCACAGCCGGAACCAGTACGTGTGCTAATATGCCCTTACTGAGGTAGGTACTAGATACGTCTCCCCCCACCCCCCAGGGATGTGGGGAACTATACGAAGTTTTTTGGGCCGTTGGGGGAGGCTACGTGCAGACCAGTGCACGTGCTACTACGCACACAGCAGCTTGCTTGCACCTGCACCGGCAGTCCACGTAACACGGTTCAGCTAGTTGTGGCGTTTCGTATAGGGACCCCTAGTGTCACTACATCTCGGTTACTGTCTTAACCTCTGTTCCCTGATGGAGGGAACAAGACATTGTGTCCCCCCGCCACAACGCTGTACTACCCACTGAAATGGCCGGGACCCTGTCTCCGCTCCTCAACACAAAACCTGAACGAGTGGTCGCGAGCCAGCTCCTTTTAATTCTCATTGGCCTTTTCTCAAAGATCTGAGGTGTTTGGGGCTCCCAAGGGCAACCCCTAGTGTCACTTCATCGACACAACATCGAGTGAGTGACAGAAGGGGAACAATGTCCAACAATGTAAGTACAAGCATCAGAGGAGATTTATGTCATTTTTATTATAAAATTCTCACCATAGTGCCATTTCCAAAACATCTCAAATTCTTTTTTTGTTCTTTTTCTTTTTTTTTAAATGACTGACTCCTTTGTCTTGCTAAGGCTAATTACATAGCTTTCATTTTGTGTATCCTAAATACACACAATGAAATAATATTTTCACACTTTTTCATAATTTGCCAAAAAATTTCTCCAAACATCACTTGTCTCATCTTTCATCTCAAGCATGCTCTTCACTGACACTTTTGTCTACTTGATTAACAAGTACACTAACTTTTGAACAAACTCAATTAGGGGCAAAAAAAAAAATTGGTGCGGTGGAAATAATGCCACATCTGTGGGACAGTGTAATTTTTGAAAAATTTATAGAAATCATTGTCACACATTAAATATTAAAATGGTTTATGTTTATTTCACTTTTTGTTTAGAAACAGGTAATACTTAGTATTTTAATAATGGATTTTTATAGGAAATGAAGGCTAAAACAGCTAAATATATACACAAAAGGCATTTGAAAAGTACCAAAAATAAATTATGAAGACCTGGTATGAAGTTTCTTTGTCTAACCTTTATATAATAAAAAATAAAAAATGAAATCTGTTCGCTTTAATAAAAATAAACCCCTGCAACATTTAAGTGCCTAAAGTTGAAGAAACACTCAAACACATTTTTATTCTCTTCATGAGCAGGGGTATGCTTATCATCATTTAATTCATAATATTGTAGAAATATTCATAAATTACTTAAAATTCTAATGAGTAGATTTTCAATAATGCTTAATCAACACGCTCATTAAGTAACATGCAGGCTTGAATCCATTTGAAAAAGTCATGGATTTCACAAGTTAACAGATCATGTCAGCACAGTTTGCATTTTTAAGAATAGCTAACGTGTCGATAACGATATAAGATTTTGGACACATCTAGCACCTCTAAAGTAGAGGAAGCTAGGCACACAGATGTTTATTTTCCCTGCTCACTTGCGTTTTTACTGTAAATCGGTTTATGAAGGTTTGGGTATTTTAGACAGTGAATAGCATTCATCAGCATTTCTACTACAATCAAATTCTCGTGTGGCCCACCTTTAGCAGCGTGATTAATTTCAACGGTAATCAATGATTATTCTACACAGCTCTCATTACTGTCGTCCTACCGCAGTTATTGTTGTTATTATGAGTCAGTCTATTCATCTCCACAATGAAGAGCTTTCTTCTGACTAATGAAACACTTTCAGAGAAACAGGTGATTTCAGATAAAAGAGAGAGAGAAAAAAATGCCACTTTGAATAAACAGCTAAGCAACACGATAAACACAAATCAGTAATTAATAATGAATCAGTTTTCACAGAGATCTGGGGTGAATCTGGGGTGAAAACATGTCCAGGTCACATAAACAAAAGAAAAACTATATGTTAATTAATTAATTTATTTATTTAAAAAAAAAAAAAAAAATGAAAATATGTTTGCTTTTTAGTTTTTTTTTTCTTCTAAATAGTGATTCTCATTAGATTCTTAGTACTTGTAAACAAGTAATGCTTGAAAAGTTAGTTGTAAATTCTTAAATCAGCATAAATTAAAGGCTGAAAACACACAGGGCCTAGTATACGTCACATTTTCATTACAGTAATGACAATAAGATATTTTCAAATTACTGTAATAAGATTTTGTGGAAAAATGTGTTGAAAAAAATGCAACATAAAAGGTCTTACAGGCTTCTTTATATTTTGTCTATCTATTCTTTATCTTTTCTTATTTCTTTAATTAGATAATGGTATGAAAAAATGACCCCGACATGTTCTTGACAGAATTCACGAGATTCACCCAATGACTGCAAATTCTCTGTTAATCTAACCTTTTGTGCTAAATCTTTAAGAAAACACGTAGACTTATATTTTAGATCCTAAACTTAGGTTTAAGCTTGGTTAAAAAGCTTCCATCATCGCAGTTATTAATATCATTACATGGAGATTAAAAACTGGGTCATCCAGAACTAAGTCATAGCACATCCTAAATGCACAATGTATTCATGCCCTGGACAATCCTTAAAACTCACACTAGCCTTAAGACTTTATGGTCCATCCCAGAACATAATTTTATTGCGCAGAGATTGCTCTTTCAAAGCTCATGAGATTTAATTGTACTGTCAGTAACATTTCCATAAAAACTTAATAAAACTTAAACAAACTTTGATGTAGGCTTGACAAAGCTTTCTCTGAAAGTTTAAACTAGTTTTAAAAAATTGAAGTTTGGTGGTTAAACTAGCTAGCTAGAAAGTCAGATGCCCAGTCAGATAGATATTTAGTGAGACAGAGTGACTTAAAGTAGATCAAAGGCCTTTTGTGGGTTTGTTTACATTTGAATTTTTTTTTTAAATTGGAGTTTAAATTAACGAGCATTCCGTTGGTCCATTTGAACATTTTATCAAAGTAAGTCTCTGGGATTTTTCCCATTTTTGATAGTTTGCTGTGCAAAAAAACAAAACAAAAACATAAGTCTGATCAGTTAGAAATGTTTTTGGCTTTGCCAAGCCAACATAATTAACCCTGTCACAAATATTTGTCCTACAATTCTGCATAAGATATAAATAAAGACACAAGTGAGTCAATTGTTGGCACAGAGTAAAGGTATGGAGCTTTTAAATTAATCTGGATAGCACAGCATAGAATGTTGGTTGCAGAAATCATTCTAGAAGACACATATTTACTAGGGTCTTTTTTTTTTTCTTTCTTTTTTGGAGACAAGCAAAAGTCTCCATTTGCTCTCCATTTAATGTTTTTGCTGTCAAGGAGAAACTATAGAAATATTAGAGATCTCATTTGTGATTTTCTCTCCTATGGGGAGTGACAGAGATGCTCTGCAAGTAAGAATATAAAAAATCCTCCACAGATACTGCCAGTCTCCTCTGTCAGTGTCTTTTTTAAATACCGCCTGAACGCCCACTTGCAGCTGTCTCTGAAGCGTCTTACACTCGGCTGCAGAAATCATGTTTCTCTCTGACTCTCGCTGTCCATGCTGTAGCATTATAAGCTAAGAGACGAAGAGAATATGGAAGCAGTGATAAAACCGAAGCCTTGATGAGTCACGCCAAAGGAGCACACAAAATGTTGAAGCAGAAATAGACAACATTCCTTCAAAGTCCTACTCAGCAACTTGTTTCTAACTTCTTACTTGTTTTCCATTCCATTCTAGAAATTACACCATTTAATATGTATATTGGAAGTCCCTTCGGATAACAGTTCTGCTAAAGGACTGTTTAAAACAATTCATTTAAAAACTTTTCAAGTAGTTAGACATAAAAGGTTATGTGTACGTGTGAACTGTTGTCCATGTTACCTGTATTTTATGAGCAGAATGTATGTAAATGTGTCCTGATTCTGCAGCCCAGGGGAGTCAGTTCCTCAAAGCATATTATTATTTCTACCAGAGCATGTGAGCAAAGTGGAGCGGTGTGACACTCCGCTCAATAACATGCTCCATGCTCTGGTGTGCGCTCCTCTCAACCACTCACGGCCCAAGTGAACGCTCCACTCAAGTACCACTCACGCTCACCAGTAAAAAAAAAAGTTCGCTCAAATCCCGCTCCGACATGAAATTTCTCTGTAGTATACTTGTTTCCTAGGTGCCACGTGACAATGCCGTTTATGCGCTAATTCGGAAGAGGTCGGACAATAATATTATACATCAGTAATGATACTGAGAAACTTTATTAGTCACTAAAATGAAAATAAAAACAGTAAAAAGTTAAAGTATTCATTGTGTTAAAATTGCTCAAATGTCTATATTATAGATCAGTGGTAGGGACATGACCAACGTGTCCATGGTAACAGTAGAATTTTATTACGGTAAAACCTGGCTCATTGTAGTAAAACCCTTAACGGTTTCCGTTACCTAAGAGAAGTGTCTTAGGGATTATATGCAACACCCTCAAGTCTTTCCCTTAGTTAAGGGTAAATAACACATTATTGTTACACTTAAGGGAAACACTTAAGGCAACTGGGCACAGAACATCATAGAAACTTAAGGGTGGCCTCTTTTGACTTGGCCCACAACACCCTAGCAACTGCATATAAATGCACTAAAAAAAAACCTTAGCATTTGCATAGCACTGGCAACCACCCTAGCAACTGTATGTCAACATGCTAAAAACCAGTGAAAACACCTTAGAAACTGCATTGCAACACCCAGTCAACCTCCCACATCACCCTGGCAACTTCATAGCAACATGATAAAAACCCCTCAGAACACCTTAGTAATTGCACAGCAACACCCTGGCAACCACTCATCACATCCTAGCAATCGTATTTTAACATGCTAAAAACCACTCAAAACACCTTAGCAACTACACAGCAATGCCCTGTCTACCAACCACATAACCCTAGCAACTGTATAGCAACACGCTCTACAGTTCAGAACACCTCAGCAACTACACAGCAATGCCCTGGCAATCACCCACAAAATTTAGCAACTGTATATAAATATGCTAAAAACCACTCAAAACACCTTAGAAATGGCATAGCAACACCCAGTCAACCACTCATCACACCCCAGCAGCTGTATAGAAACATGCTAAAATCCACTCAGAACACCTTAGCAATCTCATGGCAATGCCCTAGCAACCACATACAACACCCTAGCAAATGAATAGCAACACACTCTACAATTCAGAACAACTCAGAAACACATAGCAACACCCAGTCAACAACACAAAACACCCTAGCAATTGTATACCAACACACTAAAAGACACTTCAAACATCTTAGCAACTTCATAGCAACGTCCTGGTAACCACACACAACATCCTAGCAACTGAATGGCAACATGCTAAAAGTCACTTAAAACATATTGGCAACTTCGTAGCAACACCCTGGCAACCACCACTGCATAGCAATGCTTTACAGTTCAGAACACCTTAGCAACTACACAGCAATGCCCTGGCTACCAACCATATCACCCTAGCAACTGTAAAGCAACATGCTATATAGTTCAGAACACCTTAGCAACTACACAGCAATGCCCTGTCTACCAACCACATCACCCTAGCAACTGTAAAAGAAACATGCTATACAGTTCAGAACACCTTAGCAACTACACAGCAATGCCCTGTCTACCAACCACATCACCCTAGCAATTGTAAAGCAACATGCTATACACCTCAGAACACCTGAGCAACTACACAACAACGCCCTGGCAACCAACTATGTCACCCTAGCAACTGTAGAACAACACCTTAGCAACTACGTAGCAATGCCCAGTCAACCAACCACGATAACCTAATAACTGTATAGCAACATGCTAAAAACCACTCAGACCTCCTAAGTAACTACACAGCAATGCCTTGGCAACCACCTACAACACCCTAGCAACATCTTAAGATAATGGCGGCAAGTTGCATGGGCCCCAATCACATTATCTTCCAAAAATTTTCTCCAAAAATCTAGTTTACTATGCAATCGGTCTTGATACTTTTCTATGCTCTATGTTTTCCTGTATATTGTATATTTTTCTTTACATTGCACGTTTTTCGCACACTGTTGTATATTGTACTATACTCTAATTCCCCCCCCCCCCCCCCCCCACAGGGATAAATAAAGCTTACTCAGATCTATTTACATATTGAATATACAGTAAGCATGCATCTACTTGCACGTGTGTGTGTGTGTGTGTGTTTGTCAAGCGTGACCATTACTCCAGCTATCTTTTGCTTGGCATTTCTTTTCCATCCTCAGTGAGCAGGTAGACCATGTTCTGTGCTCTTCATCCATATGCACTCCACGCACCATACTCCTGCGTCACCACATAAGTCTTTTAATACTCCCACCATTGACAATCCACCCAGCAACTCAAAGAAATCTCTTAATTATGGCACTTAACATAGCACACGATTGCAGCAGCCAGTGCCGCAGAGCGCATAATTCACTGCGCCGAGAGGCCAGACCTAAAAAACACTGAGTGTGAAAAACGGATGAAGATGGAATGTTTTTATACCCATGATGCTCTGTGAATAATTACAAAGCAGGGCTCTTGAGAAAGCCCTTCAGCAAAGTTTCTATACTACTCTTGAGAAACCCCTTTAGCAAACAGTTACCATAGTAAAAAAGGAAGAAATTCAGTGAGTGGCAGTATTTCAAGAGCTTCAAGTGTGTTAACATTCAGTCTGGAGTGGAGAAGTAATTGTATTTTTAAACACTAACAAAATATCACACTCAGTGTCTTACAATCATGTATCTGAACTTGAACATGATAAGAAAAGAATGTACTGTATTCCCTTGTGGTTTGTATGGATCTGCTCTAATGTGTTTCTGTGGCTTCTTTTCTCTTTGGTCTTTCTTGTGAGTCCCTTTGTGAGTATCTTTTAAGTGGACCTTTGCACACTTCTATATTCAGTGATACTCTGTATTAACACAAACACACACACACAGACTGTAAAGTTTTTCACTCAATGAAACCGTCATGGCTGTGGCCTTGATCCAAAAGTAGGTCTATTTATCCAATAATTCACACTGCAACAAAATCGACTCTTCTACAATGTGTCCATATTCGCCAGGAGAGAACTGGCTTGAATTGAGCAGGTTACAAGTTTGCAGAAAGGAATTTCCAGGACTTTAAATGAAACAGCTATTCGCAAACGATAAACACCAACAACACTGAATAGATTTAAAACCTCTATTCATTCTAAATATCTACTTTCACGTCCCCATAATTTCTCATGCATTGTAATAAACAGGAACAGTCAGATTCAATTGGAATGTGTTCTCGATGGGTAAGTTTGGTTTATTAACCAGTAAATAGCGTGGGAAACAATACTCTTCTAAAACTTGATTTGAGCACATTTGTGTTTTCAACCAAATAGTTTACACTTCTTCGTCTAGAACAAATGGCAACAACTAATCAAGAAAAAATAAGTAAATATAATCAGATTAAAGGGATAGTTCACCCCAAAATGAAAACTGTATCATCATTAACTCACTCTCATGACATTTCAGATATCTATGACTTTCTTTCTTCTGCTGAACACAAACAAAGATTTTTAGAAGAATATCTCAGCCCTATAGGTCCTCACAATGCAAGTGTATATGGCCAGAATTTTGAAGCTCTAAAAATCACATAAAGGCAGTATATTTAAATATTTAAATCCTTGTTTATTATAAATATTCCTCCCTGCCCAGTAGGTGGCAATAAGCACGAAGAATGCAAATCTCCAAAAACTAAAGAAAAAGAATGTGAAAGTGGAGATTTACAATAAAAAAGGACTTAAATATTGATCTGTTTCTCAACCACACCTATCATACCACTTCTAAAGATACAGATTAAACCACTAGAGTCATATGGATTAATTGTATACTGCATTTATGTGCTTATGGAGCTTCAAAATTTGGTCACCATTCACTTGCATTGTGAGGACCTACAGAGCTGAGATATTCTTCTAAAAATCTTTGTCTGTGTTCTGCAGAATAAAGAAAGTCATACATATCTGGGATGGCATGAGGGTGAATAAATGATTAGAGAATTTTCATTTTTGGGTGAACTATTCCTTTAAACAGGAGATAGTTGTTCATGTTGTTCCAAACCCAAATTAATTTTTTCTCTTTCATAGACCACAGAAGGGGATATTAAGCAACGAGTAGCCTATTTGGTTAGTAAATTAGAGCAGGTAACAGAGATGGGCATATTAACATGTCCTTTTCATGAATACTGTTGTACTTCTTCCAAATGTAAGAATACAAACAAGGATCTGTCAATTCCAAAGATGGCTACCCTGTTTCTTCCTTTCAGAAGAAAGGAAAGCACCAAGGCACCTTGAAAGCTGGTATGAAAGCAGTTTTGTAAAGAGCATGTGAACTATGCCAATGACTGACTAGGTGGCAAGGCAGCAGTTTCAGACACAGCCAATGAAATCAACATACAGTACTATTCATCCAAATCAGCTCATAAATGACAACTGGTGTAACACATTCAAATCCACAGTGTCAATCCAAAAAACAAAAAACAAAACAAAAAGAACAAAAAGCTATTCCACAAAACATGTATTATTCTGTACAATTCTGACATCATAGTAACTTTAACATGGAGACTTGTTTTCAAACACATTTTCAGTAAGGAAAATCAATTTCCATGGTAAGTTCTGGATGGGTAGACTTAAACTGGACCAGAACTCAGGATTAGTGCACAGCGCTCTACTCCCACCTGTCGTTCTGCCACAGAAACTGGATGAATCTTCGACGCGACGCGACGCGACACGTCAACTAGAACGCTCGCGTTCAATCAACGAAGCTGTTTGTGCTGCAAGCGCGCCTAGTTGATCATACAGAAAGCGTTCGTGCTATATCGCGTCGCTCGCACAGTATATCTGTTGAAATATGAACGCTGTTCATAGAACCACATGAACTAAATCAGCTGCGTCGTAAATATGCGCGATGAAATTTCACCTCTAAACGCGCGTGCCAGAATTTAGTACGCGCTCTTCGTACTTTACAACCGTTATTAACATTATAGCGCCTCTAGTCTTATGAATAAGTTCATCAAGTTACACAGAGACTTAAAATAAGCCGTGCGAACAAAAATAAATTGAGTTAAGACGAAAGCAATAATTATGCGTGGTAAATCATTTTACGATGTATTAACGCAAAAACTAAGTGTGTTAAGGCATAGGCAAGTAGGTACTGGTTATCTCACAAAAAAAACTAGGTGGACGAACGTATACATTTATAAAACTGTCATTAGATCGCTACGCTTCTGCGTTAACGAAACAATTAGAAATATTTCGAACACCTCGATAGGGAAACGTTTTAAGGTGACGTACTCATAACAGCTCCTGTCAGTCATCCTCATAAGATGAACGTTGCTGAATTGAACGTTAAACTACAGAGACAGCGCGAATTAATAACCATAATGTGTCAATCATAAATAAATCGTAAATTATAGTAGCGAGACGCCTCATTTTACAAGTCAGCAGTACAAATGACACATGTTTATTCTCCACTCAGACTCTTTCACGTTGAAATACTAGCACAACTATTCATCTGTCATCCCGGTTCATCAATAGCATCCGAAAAGACCCGTTTCATTTTAATCAGTCTCAACCGAGGACTCACCAATGGCGAGGTGCCCAACTTGTGCCCACTGTCTGTTTGACCGCTCACAGAAATGTTGAAATAGTATTATTTTTTATTTTTTTTTACCTTCAGTGCCGCATACCAGCAGTCCGAGCAGACAGGTGAATTTGAGCATCATTTCAGCAGGTAAAGGCTGACGGACGGACGGACGGACAGCCGCTTGTGTTGCAAGTTGAAACCTCAATGAGCCGTATGAAAGTAGCGAATGTCTCTCTCTCTCTCTCTCTCTCTCTCTCTCTCTCTCTCTCTCTCTCTCTCTCTGTGTGTGTGTGTGTGTGTGTGTGTGTGTTCAGTTTGAGAATAGTACTGTCACGGTCTGGATTGTATATATATATATATATATATATATATATATATATATATATATATATATATATATATAGTGTGTGTGTGTATATACTATAGATGTAGATAGATAGATAGATAGATAGATAGATAGATAGATATACACTGACCGGGATGACCACCAACTCATTAGAATGTCACTCAACAACCTTAGGATGACATCAAGTGACCTACAAAAAGAATGGCACACGGCAGCCAGGGTGAAGTGCACGTTAAAACAGGCTCCTAGGGGCAGGGCTGAAGTTGTGCAAAGTTAGAGAAGCAAAGAAGAGCCAGGCTGAGGTTTGCAAAAGACCTTAAGGATTGGACCTTAGAGGACTGGAGTAAGGTCATCTTCTCTGATGAGTCCAATTTTCAGATTTGCCCAACACCTGGTCGTCTAATGGTTAGACGGAGACCTGGAGAGGCCTACAAGCCACAGTGTCTCGCACCCACTGTGAAATTTGGTGGAGGATTGGTGATGATCTGGGGGTGCTTCAGCAAGGCTGCAATCGGGCAGATTCGTCTTTGTGAAGGACACATAAATCAAGCCACGTACAAGGTTATCCTGGAAGAAAACTTGCTTCCTTCTGCTCTGACAATGTTCCCCAACTCTTAGAAGCAGTTTTTTTTTTCAGTAGGACAATGCTCCATGCCACACAGCCAGGTCAATCAAGGTGTGGATGGAGGAGCACCAGATCAAGACCCTGTCATGGCCAGCCCAATCTCCAGACCTGAACCCCATTGAAAACCTCTGGAATGTGATCATGTGGAAGATGGATGGTCACAAGCCATCAAATAAAACCAAGCTGCTTTTTTGATATTTTGACCAGTTGTCATTTTCTGCAAATAAATGCTCTAAATGACAATATTTTTATTTGGAATTTGGGAGAAATGTTGTCAGTAGTTTATAAAATACATTTTTTTTTTTTAAATTTTACTCAAACACATACCTATAAATAGTAAATCCAGAGAAACTGATAATTAAGAGTGGTCTCTTAATTTTTTCCAGTGCTGTATATCGAATCACTGCCCCCAGAGGGCGAAGCTAGAAATGTTGTTGAACGTATAGGCACATGTGATCTCCAGTTTCCAGATGAAATGTCCACAGGGTGGCGCCAAAAGCGAGTTGCATTTTTTTGTTGCAAATTTTGTATTTAAAGTTAACAGGAATGTATATTTTGTTAACCATACACCCTAACCCAAACTCCAACTCAAAACCTAACCATCAGTGGAGTAAAAAATTTATTTAAGAGTGACAATGCTATCTCTCATTATTGCTTGTCAGTAATTTAATTTCAGGCTACATGAACTTTCGGGAAGCAACATGTTGATTCCCCATGTGATTATGTTGTTTTTGGTTGAAAACTCAGTTTCTTAAAATATTTTTTTCCAAAGTATGCGGTAGAGAACATTTTCGAAAGTCTCCATTTTTGAGGGAGGAAAACACCAGCATGTAAATCACTGTGACACTTCACGGTCGGTATCAGTCTGCTTGTGTGTGTTTGTGGCAGACAAGACAGTCAGTTTATATGTTGCTCGATGACACGAAACGGTTCTGTCTCCTATAGCTTTGTTTTGAAACTATTTTTATTACCAGTTAAAAAAGAGCCAAAATAACTGGCCATATTATGTCTAAAATGTGAATTATTCAATATGTACTTATTGTTTTTACCAAACTGTTGTATGAAAGCAATATTACACTCGTTATTGTGCGTTATCCTGATTGCTTTTCTTAAACATACAGTTTAAAATGTACTTGTCCGTCATTCTCCTTCACTAAATGAACTGTGGTAATATTGTCCTTCGGTGCTAATTAATGCATTGCAGTATCATTGGCACATGTACTCTCAAGTACAGCAGATGCTGGCCAAATCAATTACAGACAGCTGTCCAATCAGATCTGAGTCTATCTCCATCTGCACAGAAAGACGGTGGCAAACCCCCCCCCCCCAAAACAAGACATTAATGTTGCATTCTGATTCACAGGGCCCCTACGCAGTTCACTGCTCCCTACACACTGAACAGGGGATATCTGTCGAAGTCCACTTCACTTGACAAAATCATAGTTCATTTGGAACAGAAAATGACACAGATAAGGAGTAAACTTGTTTAAATACATATAAATATACTGTTAAAAAAACGAATTCAAAAATAAGTAAGTTGCCTTAGTGATGTCAGCAGAAAAGGAAAGTCGTTTCAGAGGCAGATCAAGTTATTAAATTTTGATGAATGTGTACAAAAGACAAATATTTTGTTTTCCATTTAGGAAAGTGTGCACTGATGAATTTACATGGGCAGTAATAAACAAACTATCATAGGGTTTTGCGTTGTCGAGCTTCAGTCTTCATTTCTCTGTCTATTCTCTTCGACTAGATGAAGAAACACTGAAAACCCTAATAAGTTCATTGCACTCATTTGATTGAGTAAACTCGTTCCCTCAGTTCCATTGAGTAATGGGGTCTCCCAAAATATGAGTATTTAAGTTCAATTAACTTAATTTTCAAGTAGAGTGAACTTAACTATTTAAGTTGAGTTAACTACATGCAAGTAGACTTAACTCAGATTTTAATTTAAATATTGTTGTTTCTACTGTTGTACATTTTAATTGAATTGATTCAATTTTAAATCAAATAACAGCACAACTCAAATAAAGAGGATAACTGATTCTAGGTCAGTTATTAAATAATTCTTTACAGAAATGCATATATGCACTTCAGCTGCACATACACAAAGAGAACTGTGATAGTGTGACCAGGGACCGACTTGACCAAAGAGACACAGATCACCCTAATTGTGACATTACTCTAAACAACTATTGGCAACAAAGCATAAATAATAGAACAAAAGAGCTAAAACATCTATGAATTCTTAATAACAATGATTTAAATCCCCCAATCTGTTCCCTCTGACCAAGGAAACATAATTCAAGCAGCAAGGGATTGTGGGTATTCCCCATAGCCTCAATTTTGTACTCAGTAGTTTGAGTTATTAACACTTTGTGGAGTGGGACGTGGTCGTGTGTCTGTCACTGGGGAGAGAGGAAGCGGTAAGGACCATCACCTGGTGATTAATGATGCGTAACACCTGTTTCTCGTTACAGTGATGACGGAGATGGGCTTAAAAAGGCTGCTGAGAACACCAGTGAGAGAGGGAGAGTTGTGTGTAGCTGAAAGCCATGTCTGTGTCTGAAAAGCCTGCTCTTTGTTACATGAAGCTGAAAAGCCTATACTTTGTCTGTGAAGCTGAACGCTGAATAAAAGTTGATTTACCTGGACTGCCAACCCGCTTCCTGCTTCCTTCCTGGTGAAACCTTTACACTGGTGCCGAAACCCGGGAATTTGAAGGAAGAAGACTGGTCGCTATGGACACCTCACCGCTGGGCGAAGTCATCCGCGCCCTGGCTAGCATCCAGGAGACCCATCACCAAGCCCTGCTCGCCCAGGAGCGTTGTTTCCAGGAGCTCCTCCGGGCCCAGTCCGAGGATCGGCAGGCTCTACAGAGCTGGTTAGCTCCAGGCGGATCCTCCGCCGCGACCCCGGAGGCAGAGATGTTCCTGGGCCTCTTTGAGCACTCAGCCACCACCTCTGGCTGGCCTCAAGCCCAGTGGACCCTCCACTTACTACCGCTGCTTTCCGGGGAGGCCCAACTCGTCGCCTGGACTATGTGAAACTGAAGACTGCTGTCTGCATTGGGTGGGCTGCACCCCCGAACAACATCGGTTCTGCTTCATTACACTGAGTGAAGTTGGCCGCCCATTTGCATTTGCCCAGCAGTTCTGGGATGCCTGCCGAAAATGGGTGCTAGTCGGGGAAGGGCACGCCGTGGAGGACATAATAGAGCTGATGGTGCTGGAGCAGCTGACCGTTCGTCTGCCCAAGAAGACTGCGGAATGGGTCCAGTGCCATCGCCCCACGTCAGTGGATGACGCCGTCCAGCTGGCAGAAGCCCACATAGTGGCCTACCCCGAAGCCGGCGAGCAGTCCAAGTCTCTCTCTCACTCTCTCTCTCTCTCTCCTACTCCCCCCTCTGCCCCTCCCTCTCCACCCTCTCGACCTGTTCCCACCCCTCGGAAACGGGGGGAGTATTTACCCAAACCGGCGCCCCGCTTCCGCGGGCTGCACTACGCACCAAACCCCTCCCCTACCCTCTCCGTCATCCTTCCCAGGGTGATGTCTCCACCGCCATGGGTGCAGACGGGGAGCCTGAGCCGGTCTGTTGGAGTTGCGGGGAGCCGGGACACGTCCAGGACCGGTGCCCAGTGATGGAAGTGGGGACGTGGATCCGGGTCCCCGACACGCCACAGACCGCCCCCGATTGAGCTGGGTTGTATTGCATACCAGTAAGGGTTAAGGGGCATACATACCAAGCCCTGGTGGATTTGGGTTGCAATCAAACCTCGATCCACCACAGCTTGGTTCATGACGGGGCTTTGGGTACAAATCACAAGGTGTTGGTGAGGTGTGTGCACGGGGATGTTCACGAATACCCGGTAGTGACCACTGTTATTCAATTCCAGGGTGTAAAACATAGAGTGGAGGCCACAGTTAATTCCTGCCTCACCCATCCACTCATTTTGGGAACAAATTGGCTGGGGTTTAACCTGTTGATGTGCATGAGTTAATTGAATTAGAGGCAATGCTCGAGATGGGGGTAATAGAAGAATCGCACAGTGATTGGGTGAGCCCGGTTGTTCTTATACCAAAGAGTGACGGGTCAGTACGCTTCTGTGTTGATTAATGGAAAGTCAACGCAGTGTCTAAATTTGACGCGTACCCAATGCCCTGAATTGACGAACTGCGGGAAAAGTGCGCAATTGGGTGGGTGGAATTATGGTATCTGGGCTTCCACTTGGGTCATGGGCAGGTACATCCCCAAATTGATAAGACCACAGCGATAGCGGCCTGCCCACATCCCAAGTCCAAAAAGGAGGTGAGGCAGTTCATGGGGCTGGCTATTACAGAAGGTTTGTTCCTAATTTCTCTGATGTCACCAGCCCCTTGACTGATCTCACTAAATAGGGGGCACCAGATCCGGTCCAGTGGATGGAGCTGTGCCAACAGGCTTTCACAAGAGTGAAATCTGCACTCTGTGGCGGGCGCTTTTACATGCTCCTAACTTCTTTCTCCCCTTTATTTTACAGACAGATGCATCAGAGAGGGGGTTGGGGGCCATGCTCTCGCAGGAGGTGGAGGGGGTGGAGCGCCCCGTGCTGTACATTAGTCATAAGCTCTCTTTGAGGGAGACAAAGTACAGCACCATCGAGAAAGATTGCCTTGCCATCAAGTGGGCGGTGCTAACCCTCCGCTACTATCTGCTGGGGCGGGCCTTCATCCTCCACTCGGATCACGCCCCGCTTCAGTGGCTCCATCGCATGAAGGATAACAATGCGCGGATCACTCATTGGTACTTGGCACATCAGCCCTTCAAATTTAAGGTGGTCCACAGGCCAGGGCCACATATGGTTGTGGCTGATTTTGTCTTCAGGAATGGGGGGGGGGGGGAGTTGGCAGGCCGGATGTTGCCCGGGCCTGAGTCGGGCAGTGGGGGTATGTGGAGCGGGACGTGGTCGTGTGTCTGTCACTGGGGAGAGAGGAAGCGGTAAGGACCATCACCTGGTGATTAATGATGCATAACACCTGTTTCTCATTAAAGTGACGACGGAGAAGGGCTTAAAAAGGCAGCTGAGAACGCCAGTGAGAGAGGGAGAGTTGCGTGTAGCTGAAAGCCACGTCTGTGTCTGAAAAGCCTGCTCTTTGTTACATGAAGCTGAAAAGCCTATACTTTGTCTGTGAAGCTGAATGCTGAATAAAAGCTGATTTACCTGGACTGCCAACCTGCTTCCTTCCTGGTGAAACCGTTACACACTTCAAATCTTAAGTCTATGGATTTTTAAGAAAATAAGTTCAATGAACTTAAATATTTGAGTTGAGTCCAAAACTTGACATTTCAAGTAATAATTAAGACAAGTTGATTTTTACAGTAATGACAACTTTAGGGTTTACAGTGAAGGACATCAGCTGAGGAAGTGACGTAGACGTTTTCCAGTTGACCTTTTGCATCATAGTTGAGCATTGAAGAAGTCACAACAACATGAAAAACTTAACAGCCACTCACATTTCTTATATTCTTTACGCATTGATTTTGGTGCAGATCAGATGTATGTTATCCATTGTGCTGATGTTCGAAGGCAGAAGATGACACAATTTGCTCCTGGATTGTTATACATGCTCTGCTTTGCTTCACTTTCATCCTTATAAACTCCTTGTAAAAACGAATTATAACATTTAGACTGAGGAGAGATGCTGTAAATAAATAAATGATTAAAAAAATATATGGTTTGTCTATATTTTCTTAGCGATCATGGGTATTTAATAGATTTGTTGTATGAATACTTGAAACAGTTCTGAATCTGTACCTGTCATTTGCTTCAGACTGCATATTCAATAAATGTCATGCTTTCTGCCTCATTCTATGAATGGAATACACATGAGATAAGTAAAATAATCTTTTATAACCACTGATAATTCTCTAACTCTAGCATGCTAACCTTGCACATAGTTTTCAACTGTCACCCTCTTTTATTGTATTATGATGGAATGTCTGGAAATAGTCCACGTGAGATCATGAATTTAAAAAAAAAAAAAAAAAATGTATTGTTATTTATTTTTTTATTTTTTTATAAAGAAAATGTTATAAAGAAAAAGTTGATGCTACTGCAAAGGAGAAGGGAGAATGGAGAACAGTCAGTTACTATAAATGCATGTTGCGTTATTCTTCACTAAATAAGCTTATTTACAATACTTAGAAGCGGTATGTTTTATTCTGATTAAGGATATATTATTTTTGGAACCATACTAATTCAGTATACACTGTAGGAATGAAGTTTACTTTCAGTTAAATTGAATGCTGTTGTGTACAGCCAGATTGTATGTTAGAAGGATTAGAAATCCTACGTTTACTGTGTATCACATTGAGAATTCAATAGATGTATCCAAAAGCTGGAAAATGTTGCTTTCAGAGGCTTTCAAACTGTTCTGAGACCAGTGAAGACAGACCACACACTGGGGGTTAAGTCATTCACTCATTAGGGAGCAAGGGAGCATCCTGTAGCTTTTCTGTGCAGCCTAGTTGTCACGTTTAAATGTGTTTTTGTTCATGTGTTTGTGTCTTTTATTTTGAAAGTTTAGTTCCTGTTCCTGTTTCTTGTCATGTGGTTTCCTGGTCATGTGATATTCTGTTTCTCTCCATGTTCATGTGTCTTGTTTTCATTGTTTTATTGTCTTGTTAACTCATTATCAGTCTTGTCATGTCATTGGTTCATGTTTTAGTAGTCTTGTTATCTTGTTATCTTGTTATTAGTTTAGTCTTGTTATTGGTTGTTATTGTCATGTGTTTGCCCATGTCCTTGTATTTAAGCCCTCATGTTTGCCATTGTCTCTTGTCAGGTATTGTTTTGTGTAATGTAGTCAAGTCAAGTCAAGTCAAGTCAAGTCAAGTCAAGTCAAGTCATGTCATTTATGTTTGTTTTGTTTTGTTTTGTACTCAAGTTTGGATAAACTGCACTTTGGTTCTCACTTCATCATCGTCTTTGTCTTCTTGTCTCCAGCCTGCCAAACGTTACAATAGTGCGTTCACTTCTAACATCTGGTCAAAAGTTCAGTTTCATTCTGCAGATGATGTTTGGACCACTCAACATTTGGCAGACATGGGACAATGATAATCAGTACATTGATTCAGAATATTATAATGCAAAATTTTATTTTAACATGGTTGGCAGTGATTTAATGATTCTGGCCATTACTTTTAATCAGAATTATTTATTCAGCTTTATAGAACATCAGCTGTAATGTCAATAACATCTCAAAAACATGATTAACTAACACTCCTGGACATAATAAACTATTTCATTAAAATAAAGACTTTCTATAGATTGAAATTATTTAAAATTGCACAACTTAGTCCCACTGTCCACATATGTGGACATACATTTTTAGGAAAACTATTGCTTTAGATAAAATAAAAAATAATATATATATATATATATATATATATATATATATATATATATATATATATATATATATAATTATTATTATTATTATTGTTGTTGTTGTTTATTAGGTGCTACTAGTTACAAATCAAAAAGGGAAATGGAAAATACACAGCAGTCACACGCAGGCCTCAGGAGGTTAATGCGGGGAAGTCTCAGAAGTGAGGTGTTTTTCCTGTAAACATGAAACATCTGTCAAGGAAAGAATGGCCTCTCAGTTCAGAAAATCTTCGGCTATAATCAATATCCTGCAGGATGTTTTATAATAAGGTTCTATTAGTTATCATTTGTATATGCATTAGGTTTCATGAACTAACAATGAATAAAAAATGTATTCAGCATTTATTAATCTTGGTTAATGTTAATTTATGTAAATACAATTGTTCTTTGCTAGTTCATGATAGTTCATAATGCTGATACATTTATAAAATGAAAATTTGTGTATGTTGAAATTAACATCAACCAAGATAAATTAGTGCTGTAAAATCACTGGGCATTGTTAGTGAAAAGTGTTACCATTTTATTATGTACAAATGCATTAGTTTGGTTACTCTATAGTATCATATGAATAGAGGATTACATCTATGATCATTGTTATGGGGCTTTTCAATTTTTTTAAGCCACAACTGGGACATTCTAAAAACAAAAATCTCCCTTTGTGTTCTAGCATGGCAAAACAAATACAAATTAAATGATTAGAAATGTATTTATTTATTTACTCATTGCTTTACCCAAGGGTAAATGTTAACATTAAATGATAAAGTATTAAAATCCTCAGAAATTAGTTGAACACAGCATCAGAGTGACATTTAAAATGCGTACCAACGGCAATGTTTTGAGGGTGCAGATAAAAGTCTGCCCAATGACGTTTTGTCATGAGTGTGTTGTTTACAAAGTCCAATTCAAGGCAAGTCAGTCTACTTGGCTGCCATCATGGGATTGCTTCCGGGCAGCTTTTCTCTATGGATATAAGTGGCATAAAATTACAGCTCTCATCTACTTGAATGGGGAAAGACTGAATCTCCAAAAACGGTTGGTCAAGAGTATGATCAAAGAACATATTTCAAATCAGCAATAAAATCTGATAACAATTGCATCATAAATTGTGCTTCTTTAGCTTAGATCTTTAGCTATTTTTTAGGCTGGTCCAGCTAATGCGCATTCTCGAGTCAATTAACAGGTGATGTCTGTATCTAAAAGATGATTGGCTCTTTTACCTGTAAGTCGGGACTTCCTTTTCTACATCTGCCACATTGTGTGTTCCACTTTCTCCCAAGTGCTCTGTCTCGGGCTAAATAATCTCTGGTGGATATCCTGAGCAATGTAATGTAAATTACACATTTTACCATTATATAATTTTGTTTGCTTTACTATTTTATTTTATTTAAAAAAAAAAAAAAAAATTCATTTAAGACTGAAATAAGAGCCTTGTTCTTGTCAGTTTTTGTGATATTTACCCATATATTTATATATGTATTTATTTATGTATTTATATTCCATTTTAGTTTTTTTTTTTTTTTTTTTTTTTTTTTGGTGGATGTTCACTCAACCAGTGTTAATCTTTACACATTTTGTTTAGGCTCAATTTTAGTCTTTTATTGAAAATGTCCTTTAAATTTAGTAAATATTTCACCATGTCATATTGCTTAATTGTAGTCAGTTTTACTCTGACTAAAATGGCATATGGTTTTAGTCAATGTAAATAACATCTTTTAGTTGATGATATTGTTCAAAATGACAAAAAATGAGTCTCAAACTTACCAGACCAAACTTTATTCAAATATTTGAACATTTAGAAAAATGTATAAACATTATACATGAATCAAACAAAAAAGACAACAAAACAGGCTACAACCGTCCTCATTGTGAAAACCTGAGCTCACGCTGTTTGTGCACTGTTAATATCTTGCAGTACTGTTTTTTTCTCCTCACATTTTCGTCAACAGTATGTTTTATTAAAATTACATTGTGTATCAATTTTTTTAATTTATTTTATTTTTTTATGGGTAGTAAGTGTTATTTCCTAATTGCTTATGCCTCAAAAGTATAGAAAATAGCTATTATTCCCCATAAACTTTGCTTTTGTGAACAGGAAAGTGATATTTTGAAATGTACCTATGTCCAATGAGAAAACGTCATGGTTACTTGTGTAACCTCCATTCCCTGATGGAGGGAACGAGACGTTGTGTCGATGTAGTGACACTAGGGGTCACTCTTGGGAGCCCGAGACACCTCTGGTCTTAGATAAAAGGCCAATGAAAATTGGCGAGTGGTATTTGCATGCCACTCCCCCGGACATACGGGTATAAAAGGAGCGGGTATGCAACCACTCATTCAGGTTTTATGCTGAGGAGCAGATATAAGGTCCGGCCATTTCAGCAGGTAGTTCAGTGTTGTGGCAGGAGGGACACAACGTCTTGTTCCCTCCATTAGGGAACGGAGGTTACACAAGTAACCATGACGTTCCCTATCTGTCACTCACTCGAAGTTGTGTCGATGTAGTGACACTAGGGGTCCCTATACGAAACGCCACAATTGGCTGAACTGTGTTACGTGAACTGGCGGTGTATGGTGCCTCATAGCCAGCACACCAGGTCGACACGTAACCTCCCCCAACATAGTTATGAGTGTCGAACAGCCCTTTGGGGACAAGTCGACTACCCAAGAGATAGAGACAGGCTTAACCCAGTCGTGGCCTCTTTTCCCCTTCTCTTTTTCCACTCCCTAAAAAAGAAGGGGGATTATCCAACTGGACCGCCAGGTCTTGTAGGGTGGTGTCCCTCCCAAGGGGATGACACACCGTGGAGACCACACCTCACCCAAAGAGAGGGGGGGATATTTAAGTGGAAGAATACGTCACATGGTCTTTCCAACCATGTGGAGAGTCTTCAAGGTAGATCCTACCCATTGGGGGAGGAGTTACTACAAACATGGAGACTGGGGCAGAGGGGTTCTGCCCAAGGAAGATGCAGTTTACCAACAGGGAAACGAATTAGCGGAAGATATATATTGCATGGGGTTATCCTTACAGGGAACCGCCACATACGGAGCACCTACCCCAGAACAGGACTCTTAGTTAGCATGTGTACTGGGCTGGCAGCGAGTCTCTCCGAAAACTCGACTACCACAGGGCTCCTAGGAAGTCAACCAGGGAACAAAGTTTGTGAACACTACTGGGAATTAATGGCGCATGTCTTCAGCTCAAAAGGAGGTGGAAGGCGCTATGTGCAAGCGATACACCTGGCTGGCTATCCCAGGCTTATCCGCTTGTATTGCGTGCCACTACCTGGGACAAAACCGGTTCCACCCGGAGGTTGTAGAACCTTGCAAAGGTTGGGTGTTGCCCAGCCTGCTGCTCTGCAAATGTCTGTTAGAGAGGCACCCCTGGCCAGGCCCAGGAAGCTGCTACACCCCTGGTAGAATGGGCTCGTAGCCCTACCAGGGGCAGCATGTCCTGGTCGTGATATGCCATAGTTATGGCGTCAATGAGCCAGTGGGCGATACTCTGCTTGGAGACAGCACTTCCTTTCCGCTTTCCCACGCTGGCCTCATACCTGTAGGTAGAAGGACCGAGGCAGGGATCCGCTGAGCCGCGACTGCAACGTTGCCATGGTCATGTTCTCGCAATGAGAACATGAACCATCCACAAACGCTGCCTTTGTGTGGGTCGCACCCAGACACGAAAGACAGTGATCATGACCATCCGAAGTTGATAGATAACGACCGCAACCAGGAATAACACACAATCGGAAAGGCATCTTTAAAAAGACACGTCTTTAAAAAGATGTTCCGTGTGTGCCGCTCTTTTAGAGGAAAAAGCTCTTTAAGAAAATATACTCTCTTTGTTTTCTGCCGAAGCGCCCAGGGGCGTTCTCTGCAGTGCACCAGTGCAGAGGAAGGAGAAGCCGCTGAAATGCGCCGTCAGATCCAGCAGAGGTGAATGAACAGTAGCATGACCGGTCAGCTCCGAAGAGAAAATCTGAATGAGTGGTTGCATACCAGCTCCTTTTATACCCGTATGTCCGGGGGAGTGGCATGCAAATACCACTCGCCAATTTTCATTGGCCTTTTATCAAAGACCAGAGGTGTCTCGGGCTCCCAAGAGTGACCCCTAGTGTCACTACATCGACACAACGTCGAGTGAGTGACAGATAGGGAACGGGCAAATTTGTGTCTATTCATTCACATAAAGTCTGAAAAAAATCAACATATGAATCCAAATTAACATGTATTTATACTAAGTAATATTCAAAGCCGTGCTGGTCCATGATGGTAACAAGTACCCGTCTCTTCCCCTGGCTCACTCGGTGTACCTCAAAGAGGATTACAACAGCATCAATACCTTGCTGGACGCCTTGAAGTATGATGAGTACGGCTGGGAGGTCATAGGAGACTTCAAAATGGTGGCATTCTTTAGCGGTCTCCAAGGCGGTTTTAACAAGTTTCCCTGCTATCTTTGCCTTTGGGACAGCAGGGACACCAAGGTGCACTACCACAGGTGGGACTGGCCACAGTGAACCGAGTTATCTGTGGGGATGAACAACGTCAAGTGTGAGCCACTGGTGGACCCTCGGAAGGTGCTGATGCCACCACTGTGCATCAAATTGGGCCTTATGAAACAATATGTCAGAGATCTAGATAAGGAGTCGGCGGCCTTCAAGTACCTTCAAGACTTCTTCCCTAAGCTGTCTGAGGCAAAGGTCAAAGCCGGTGTCTTCGTCGGACCACAGATAAAGAAGGATTTTTCTCATTGGAAATAGGTAAATTTCAAAATATCACTGTCCTGGTCACAAAAGCAATGTTTGTGGGGAATAATACCCATTTTCTATACTTTTGAGGCATAAGCAATTAGGAAATAACACTTACTACCCAGGAACAAAAATTGTGTTACATAGTGTTATCGTCATGATGGTCTTTTTGTCTTGTCTTTTGCTATCGTACTGCACTCAACAGGTAATAAATAGCCAAAACATCTGGAACCCACTATCTTACAGTATAAAACTGATTGAAAGTTTCTCTGCAGAAGCTGTAGTGGGACGGATCTAGAAACTGCTAGACACAATTAAACTGTGAGACTCGGATGTCATTATAGCACAACAGATCTCATCCAACAATACTGTGTCCTTCACTGTCAAATAGCCATAGCAACCTGAACTTTCTCTCTTTCTCTCTCTCTCTCTCTCTCTCTCTCTCTCTCTTTCTCTCTTATCTTTTATACAATACCGGTCAAAAGTTTTGAAACACTTACACATTCTTTATTATAATTTTTTTTTCACATTTTAGAATAATAGTAAAGTCATTAAAACTATGGAATAACATAAATGGAACTATGGGAATTATGTTGTTTCCCTCAAATTGTTCTGTTTTAGAAAAATACCGCAAAGTAATGTGTTTATTTACTCCATAAAAAAGTTCTTTTTCTGGACTTGTTCAGAACACATCCCGCTCTTAATTGACACACTACTCCACCTTTCTTTGTTGTGGTCCATTTTTTTAATACAATGGCAACTGATTATGACTCACTTTACAGCTTTAAAAAAAAAGTGTCATAAATGTAGTCCATGGTTGACTATTCTTTAGGTAAAATCTCTTTTTTACCTTTTTCCTTTTTCTCCTTTTGTGCTTCACGTCAGAAAAAAATTCATAACGGTTTGGAACGAAATGATGGTGAGACGTTGACAGAATTTTCAATTTTTTGGGGTAAGCTGTCTCTTTTAAGGTAGCCAAGCGAGGATCGTTAAAGGGATAATTCACGCAAAAATGATAATTCTCTCATCATTTATTCACCTTCATGCCATCCCAGATGTATATGACTTTCTTTCTTTAGCTAAACACAAATGAAGATTTTTATCTTTTGCATAATTTTGAGGATTTTTTTATTAGGAAACATATTCAATAACTTCACTGTTATACAGTGTAGTGTCACCAAATTCAGTTCACACATCAGTGGTATCCTGTTGGTTATACAACAACACTTAGCTTTTGTACAATTTTAAGGATTTTTTATTTGGAAAAATATTCAATAACTTTACTCATATACATTGTCAACAAATTCAGTTCACACATCAGTGGTCTCCTGCTGGTTAAACTACAACACTTAGTTTGGAAAAATGTGCTTTTGCATAATTTTGAGGATTTTTTATTAGGAAAAATATTCAATAACTTCACTGTTACACATTGTAGTTTCACCAAATTCAGTTCACATATCAATGGTCTCCTGTTGTTTATACTACAATACTTAGCTTGGAGAAAAAAGCTTTTGCATATTTTGGGGGGTTTGAATATTTGAATTTTTCTTATGGTTAACTTATAGATCTCATGGCTGCCTCATGGCCACTGCCTTTAAACCAATCAAATGAAGGATGCATAGGGTGACTAAGTCACTAGCCAATCAGAAGCAACTTTCAATTAAGCTCTACCTGCAGCGATCATGTTTTAGTCTGCAAAAAAACCTATGACTGGGAAAGTAATCTTTAAATTCTTTATGCATTTGGATTCCCCTGAATTTGTTTCTTCAGTCCAGTTCCATCATTATATGTAAATAATCTTTTGTTTTTATTGTCTTTTCATTGTAGTTATTAACATAGTTAGTTGAAGTATGCTTGTATACTTGTATACCTGTTCAGAAATTTAAATATGATCTAGATCTTGTGTGTATTTGACTAACTGAAATATTACTTCATTTAAGCTCCATCAAATGTATACTTTTTTCTATATGTAGATCAGAAATAAATAGCATACAAAAACAAATACACATGATGTGTCTGACCTATCATTGTCATGTTTTGAAATATTACTCAAATTACATATTAGGGATATTGATTTGTGGAAAACTTGAAATGTGATGTTTACTTGTTTGTTTAGTTCATAGTTATGTATTGATATAAGTACTATTTGTTTAAAGTGCCAACTGTAGCTTTACATATTGGTCCAACTTGTCTTATTGCCAAAAGATTTTACTACATAAACTGACTTCATCTTGACAAAAGGTTGAAGCTTTGCCTGTACCTGTTTTCCTAGGTTAGAGAGGCAATTTAAAAACAATGGGTAGAGTTAAAAAAAAAGAAACAGAGCTCAGAGGAAAGACTTATGTGCAATGGCTGGTGGAATGGAAGCTTTGGTCAGAACAATGAAGAGTGCTAACATTTCATAGAGAGATACAGGTTATTCCTCAGAAATCTGGTCTAATTCTCACTGACTCTGTTTGGTCAAGATCATAACAAAAACTGTCATTGGCTATGGGTCATATGGACCAGAAATCAAAATGGAGTGAGGGATTTGATTAGTAAACAACAGATGAATGAAGCTCAGGTAACGGAGAAAAAAAAATTATTGTGAGACTAAGGAGCCATCAGTATGCAAGACAAAAAAGACTGACAAAGAGAGACATGTTAGAGAGGCATGTACTCAAGACAGTGGGACAGAAGACCTGCCTCTGACCATGATTCATAATATTGATTCAGTATCAGATGAGGACACAGAAGAGAATGAGGCAGATAATGAACAACAGAAGATGTCATTGCAGAGTGTAGTTCAAGTAGAGGAAGCAGTCACGGATGTAGAGGAAGTATCAGACAAGAATGAGGCAGAAGATGAACAACAGAAGATGTCATTGCAGAGAGGAGCCCAACCTAAACATGGAAAGACAAAAACAATGGAGAAAGTTGCCAGTGGTTTCAAAGAGGTTCACAATTACAGTGAATAGAAAGAAATGGCAGACAATTGTTCCACTGCAAGGTTCAACGAAACTGAGGCAACGATGGACCAACGTAATTCAAGTTGACCCCTTTGGTGAACATATGTATACTGAAACAGGAATGAGCATAGTTGTGCAACACCTAAGAAAGAAGACTCCACTGACCTTATACCTAGATGCTACAGGTTATGTTGCATCCAAAGTTCCTGGTCAGACCAAAAGAGTCCTTTACTACTCTTTCACTCTTCCTGGATGTGGTCAGAATGCACCTCCCCTCCCAGTCTGTGAAATGCTGACAAATGAACACTAGTATACCACCAGTCACGTTCTGGTTAATGCAGTTCCTCCGAAAACTGTCACAGTACACAAAACTAAGAGTACATCAGGTAGAAACAGACTACAGCTGGGCACTACTCCAAAGTGTTCTTCTGTCATTCAACAGGGAGAGCATTGTCAGCTACTTGGACAGGGCTTTTGCTATTTGTTCAAAATTGAAGACATGGAAGGATATTAGAACGTTTACAGTGCTACACATGTTCTGCACATGTGCTCAAAGCTGTCGCTCAGTCAATTGGGAGAAAAACAGCAGACAAATGTTTGAAGGATTTAGAAAAATTTGCATTTGCCAGGTTGCAAAACACTACCTCAATGACCACAGCACTCAAAGTCTTCCGCTCACTGTCCACTGTATTAATTGACAAACACAACACCAATACTGTCCTGATTAATCTGAAGGCCATGCAGGACTTAATAAAAGAATGCAAGATTCCTGACATGGAAGAGACAGACAAATTAGAGGACAGCCCCTTAACTCAGGAAGAAGATTATGAAGAAAGAACAAATGCCCACACAATTGTTGGCAGTTCTCCTTCACATATGAATTCAAGAAGGTCTTGAAGGAGGTACAGAGAGCTTGAAAAAAGGATGCCGTGACCCCACACAATGAAGAAAATCCATACTTCTGCCCAAGCATTGTTGATGTCCTTTTTGAGATCTACCTAGGCATTTTCCCCTTTGGAGTGGTCTGCTATTAGGGAATTTGAAAAGGTATGCGTCTGACAAAGATGACAACTTTGACCCAAGTAAAACAAGGGACACAAACTGCCATGTAGAGAGATGGTTTGGAATTGTTAAAAAGTCAATTCTGAAAAAGCAGAGGTGACTGAGGCCAGGGACCTTTGTAAGGAAAATGCATGGCTCTTTACAGGGGAGATACAGAGAACACATAATATCTCATAACTTCTCTGAGTAGTTACTCCTTAAACCAGTAGGGCTTTACTGGTTGTTTAGATCAGTGTTACTATCAGAAATAATTAATAATTATTTATTTAGTTATTAATTAATATTTAAATTAATTAATTGAATCTAACTCATTAAAACCTCATATGGGGCTCCAGTAAATGTAGTGTGCTACGTTTAGGAGCGGGTTTGGTTATTAGCAATAATTAATAATTATCAAAGACAATTATTAAATTCAATAGAACATTGATGAGAATCAATGTTAGCTTTTTCTAATCCTTTAAATCAACAATTATCAAAGATAATTGTTAATTGTTAACATCGATGAAACATTAATTAAAATTAACACTAGCTTATTGATCATTCAAATTCAACAATCATCAAAGATAATTATCAATTATCAAAAATCAACAAAAAAAACATTGACGGGGCACCACCCTGGAATCAGGGACTAATAACCAGATAGTATAACAGTCTCAATATTAGATTGTTTTCTTAGGAAAATCGACATCCGAAGAATATCGATTTTTGGGAAAAAAACAATGAATGAAGGCTTGAATCCGAGCACTGACATCCCGTCAGCATGACACAGGCGTATGCAAAACAAACCAAAAGACTTCTCTTTGTAATATAAACAACGTTTATTTATGCAGTAATATCAATTAATAATTAATACAATGCAGTCAATAAACTTCTGACTTACAACTACAAACTAAACAGTGATATGATTAGATATGGAAATCAAAATAATCCTATAACACATGAGGGTGTGTGTGTGAGAGAGCGAGTGTGTGTGTGTGTGTGTGTGTGTGTGTGTGTGTGTGTAAGGA
Source organism: Myxocyprinus asiaticus (assembly GCF_019703515.2). Classification (NCBI taxonomy): domain Eukaryota; kingdom Metazoa; phylum Chordata; class Actinopteri; order Cypriniformes; family Catostomidae; genus Myxocyprinus; species Myxocyprinus asiaticus. The sequence goes on from NC_059351.1 coordinate 19,867,015, forward strand.
GGGACGCGCACAAAATGGCGGACGTGACTCTCATGGAAAGTATGTCATGCGAGACTTCCGGCCAGCGAATACAGCCGCGAATGTGGGCAGAGAGAAACCAGTCAATGGCGTCTACCAGTTACCGTGTGTATCCGCTTGTATGTTGGCTTAGGGACAAAGCTGAGCTTTAGCATGAAGCTATCTACGAGCTAAAAATGTGTGCCAGAATGTTTGTGAGGGGTCGCGCGCGCGCGTGCGTGCGTGCGTGCGTGCGTGTGTGTGGTTAGTACGAGAGAGAGAGAGAGAGAATTAAGTGATGGCCCCAAAGCCGATTTCACGATCGTGGGAGAGAAAGCAGCTGTTAGTTTATCACACAGAGATGCGGTGGACGGCTCGTAAACAGTCCTGCGTTCTTTGACTCTTTAATGGATAAACTCAGTTTGCCGGTCTCACCTGCGATGGTGAAAATGCACAACAGTCCAATTTGGTTGGACCACAATACAGCAAATCAAATTCATGATACTTAATACCCTGAGTATTAATAATGAGTGGACATGGCGGTCCGTAAACTGTACAAGCAAAAACCTTGAAACACAAGAATAACACACTATAATATTCTATCTCTGCCCAGACGTAAACCTCTTACTTGAATCACATAAGGATGCAGAATGTGTGTTCATCCGTCCTTTAACTCAGACTCGGTTCCTCGAGGCTCGGGTGATGACGGGAGGCCGTTTCCTCGCTCTGTCGGCAGGCGGTACGGCTGCTGATTCTTAGCGGGCTGGCGGAGAAATCAGAAATGTCGACTTGATTGAAGATGGAAGAGAAATCTTTAATCTCTTCACTTCTGCAGGCAAACGGATGAAGATGCGGATTGCTCGGCGGTCTCCTTCGGATCCGTTAGAGTGTTCGGTGGAACACAGAGTAATCTCAACTTGTCCAGCGAGATGGAGATTGTATGGCCACAGTTTCAAGTCGGACGTTACTTCCTTGTGCCACGAGGTTGCACCTGAGAGCAGCGATGAGCTGCGTCTATACACGGCGAACGAAGTTGCTGGAAGCAAATCCCGGAAGCATTTCAGAGGTATTTCTACTCCTGATGATGTCATGGTTGAGGGACGTTCTGTTGTGTGCCTCATCCAATAGGAGTTCAGAGTTCGATCCTTTAGTGAGCAAGGCTTCATGGGATTTGTAGTCTGTTTTGGACTCCCTTTGTTTGATTTTGGCACGTTTTTTATCAGTAAGATTTACGACTTGGTATGTGGGGGCTGAGTTAGGTTTTACAACTGTGTTAGGCCTGCCTTTGTCTTCTATCTGAATACATGAGGCCCAAAAACCCATGATACCAAAAGACATCATTCAATCTCAGGAGTGTTGGGCAAAGAGAGATGGATCAAAGCCCCACTCTGCCAACTCCAAATTTTACACTGCTCCATCCACTGTTCCAGTTCCAAAGAGAGCAATATCAACTCTAACCACTGGCAAAGATCTTCAGAAGAGCACAGATGTGAAGAACAGCAGCAATGACCTCACATGTAAAGTGTCCGAGCCTGCCACATGGTTAATTTTTTGCTGATCACTAAAATAAAATGTATGCTCTAAACCAGAGGTTCTCAACCCTTTGGAATTAAAGCCCCCCCCCCAAGACTCCCCTATCATGTGGCACTCCCCAACATATTGGAGGAGACCAGGTATAATGATTATCTATTCTATATAAAATCTATCTATATATAACCTAATCTATAATCTGTTTTTGATAGATAGATAGAAAGTTTTTTATATATATACTTTTTTAATTTTCATAACTTTTATGATTTTTTTTTTAATAACTTTTATGACTTTTATAAAACTATATAACAGACAGGTATGGAACATGCGCTTAAATGTTCAAAAATGTTTCTGAACACAATACTTTGAACAAGAGAACTCTAGGTTGTAATAACGTGTACTATTTTACACGTAAAATATGTTGCATTCCATTCGTCTTGCATTCTAAAAATATTTGCATTTGAATTATGCGAACTGGGATGCAGGGCGCATCTCGTTAGCCATGACATTGTTAAATCAATCAGTGGGACACCTGCACTTGCTTCTTTTTACAAAGAAGTGCAATTTGCGGTTCAATGTTGGACAGCGCAAGCCTGATGTCATCCTCCACCTGGAGCGGATTTCGGTACTTTGTTTTCAAGGCAGTCAATTTTGAAAACCCAGCCTCACACAGATAAGTTGAGGCAAATGGAAGAAGTAATTTTACGGTGGCATCAGACAACTGAGGATATTCAGTCATCACACTCAACCAAAACAAATGAACTGAAATCCTCACTGAAATAACGGCCGAATTGTTTTTTCAGTCCTTCAACATGTTGAACGACTGTGTTAATCAAAGGAGAGACATTTATCCCTGTCTCTTGCACACAGTCAGCGAGGTTGGGAAACATGTCAACATTTGTATTAATTAGTCGATCATGCCAAAGATCCAATTTGCCAACGAATGCACTGAATTTGTCTGAATGAAGCAAGATGTTGGCATCTCTCCCTTGCATCAATGTGTTCAACAAATTCAACCTGTCAAAAATGTCTACAAGGAATGACAACTGCGCTAACCACAGGGGGTCATCCAGGTACCAAGCAAGGTCGGACTTCGCATCAACAAGAAATGTCTTCACCTCTGAACGCAATTCGTAGAGGCGAACCTCAGTGTGAAATAGGAGCTGCTCATGTTCAGCTCCTATTTCCTGACAAAGCAAGGAAAACAAGTGTGCATTTAATGGCCATGCTTTAATGAAATTGACCATTTGCACTGCCTGCTTTAAAACTGACTCCAGAGACTCTTTGACTTTGATGCAAGTGATTCGCGATGAATCATACAGTGGGTCCACTTGGGTAAAGGGGCTAAATGCTGGACATGAGTGACCAGACCACTAACCCTCCCAATCATTGAACGGGCCCCGCCTGTGCATATCCCAACACATTTATCCCATGACATGCCTGCATCCCGTATATTCCCATCCAGAACTTCAAACAATGCCTCACCAGTTGTGTGTGCTGGAAGAGACCAACAGAAAAGAATGTCCTCCTCAATATTACCATTTTTTATATATCTGACATAGGTAAGCAACTGTGCTAGCCCTGCATCATCAGCTTTCTCATCAAGCTGCAGGGCATAGTACTGGCTTTGTATAATGTTAGCTAGCAATTGCTCCTTAACGTCACTTGCCATGTCAGATATGAGGCGGCTAACGGTGTTGTTAGAAAGGGGGATTTCACCAATCTGTTGTGCAAAATTCTCTCCAAACATGACTTGACAGATATCTTTGGCAGCAGGTAAGATTAGCGCCTCGGCAATTGTGTGAGGTTTTCCTAATTTAGCAACTCATTGCAAGATGTAGTAGGATGCTTCTAGACATCTTTTAGACACTGATGTGTGTTTGCTGATGTTGCGTTTCTGCTGTGCAAGGCAAGATAACTTTAATTTGAAAAAATCTAAAGGTTTATCTTTGAGCGTTGGGTGTTTGGTTTCTAAATGGTGCTTCAACTTCAACTTGCATGGCTTCATGCTATCATTTGCCAGCAAATCTGCGCATATGACACATCGGGACAGTGGTTCAGCATCTGTCCCAGCCACCGTAAAGCCAAACTGAAGATAGCTAATGTCATACGACGCATCGTCGCCACAACTCCTTTTGGCACGTGTGATGAACTTATCCATAAACTTCTTAACAATATGGAATCCATTCGGCTGATGTTCTGAAACGTGTCTGCACTGACAGCTAGATAAAAGGCAGGCTAACCTCCGCCTCTCCCCATCAAAAAGAAAATGCAGAGGGAGAGGGAATGCAGGTTCTTTTTTTGTTTGTTTTTTTTAATGCAGAGCAGGTTTTTTTCATTTATGTTCATTCTACTTGAAAAGCAATAAAATACACTGAGTACCCAAATGATGCCCCGTCTCTGTTTTTTTCTTGAAAACAATTTGCGCCCCCCTTCCGATCTCTCCACCCCCCCCCCCCCCCCCCCCGTGTTGAGAACCACTGCTCTAAACAGATTAAAATCAAGTCATTGCAATTTGTAGAGCCTGAAACCACATAGCACTTTGCAGAGCTATAAAAACATTAAGGAAGCATTATGAAACATTAAGCATTAGTAAGACAGCTGTATTGACACCCAAGGTGTGTTCACCCCAGGACACAGTCCATCTTCCATAAAATACTTCCAAAATCCCATAAAACAACAATTTTAATAATGTGAGAAATATTCATGAATACAAAATTAGGTGGGCTAGTTTAATGACAGCTTTCTGTACCAGGACATTAGAATTTGCAGTCAGAGTATTGAACATTTTTAAATGGAATTAAAATGGAGTTTTCAAATACTGTGTGAAGTGATTACAGTTTTCTTGTTCATATCCTTGTAGGTTGATGCCCTTTGGACATGCAAACCAACTGAAGTTTTTGTGGCTGTTGCAAGGCATGCTGAACAGAGGCTGAATTTCACCCTGCGGCACAGGAAGTTTCAGTTTGAGGCCTGATGAACTCATCATAGGTGAGGCAAGTTTCTCATTAAAACTGTGGTTGTATCAGATTGTTTATCTCAAATTAATCCATCTGTTGATGCATCAATCCTTAAAGTTTTTGAGAAAATATCATGGGTTGTGCTACATAAAATGACATCCAAGTAGATTGTCAGGCCAGAAGTTCTGGAAAGACTTAAGACAAACCGGTCTTACCAAAGTGATGCATATATGAACCATTCTCAAACTTGTTGACAGCAATGTGATTAAACATGACAACTTTAGCCTCTACATTACCTGACATTTTTGTATGATTCATTTTCTCTACAATTTATCCAAAAGGTGATAGAATGTTACATTGGAGCCATCCTCAATTCTAAGGATACTGCTGGCCAACTATACCACATGAATCACTACACCATGGGTGTAATCTCACACAGCACAAGAGAGCAGATGGCCAGACAAGGGTTAAAAAAGGTAGGCTCATCTGTAATAATTTATTATATTTTTATCACTTTAGTACTGTATTCTGGAAGGGTGTCAGTAGGGTTTGAATTATGTGTACACACCTTTTTAGTGTTGTTATAATTCTTGATATGATACTGGAAAATGTTGTTTTTAACCAATACATTTTGGTTCATCCTGTGGAGTGTTGGGCCTCATGTATTCAGATAGAAGACAAAGGCAGGCCTAACACAGTCGTAAAAACATAACTCAAGCCCCCAACTTCTAAGTCGTAAATTTTACTGATAAAAATCGTGCCACAATCAAACAAAGGGAGTCCAAAACAGACTACAGATCCCATGAAGCCTTGCTCACTAAAGGATCGAGCGCTCAACTCCTATTGGATGAGGTACACAACAGAACGTCCCTCAAACATGACATCATCAGGAGTTGAAATAATTCTGAAATGCTTCCAGAATTCACTTCCAGCGACTTTGTTCACCGAATATAGATGTAGTTTTTTTTTTGCTGCTCTCCGGTGCAACCTCGTGGCACAAGGAAGTAATGTCCGACTTGAAACTGTAGCCATACAATCTCCATCTCGCTGGACGAGTTGAGATTACTCTGTGTTCAACCAAACACTCTAACGGATCCGAAGGAGACAGCCGAGCAATTCGCATCTTCATCCGTTTGCCTACAGAAGTGAAGAGATTAAAGATTTCTCTTCCATCTTCAATCAAGTCGACATTTCTGAGTTCTCCGCTAGCCCTCCGAGAATCAACAGCCGTACCGCCCGCCGACAGAGCGAGGAAACAGCCTCCCGTCATCACCTGAGCCTCAAGGAACCAGGTCAAAGTTAAAGGACGGAGGAAAACACATTCTACCTGTGTCCTCATGCGATTCAAGTAAGAGGTTTACGTCTGGGCAGAGATAGAATATTATAGTGTGTTATTCTTGTGTTTCAAGGTTTTTGCTTGTACAGTTTACGGATCGCCATGTCTGCTCATTATCAATACTTAGGGTATTAATTATAACAAATTTGTTTTGCTGTATTGTGGTCCAACCAAACTGGATTGTGCAATTTCGCCATCGTGGGTGAGACAGAAACTGAGTTCATCCATTAGAGTCAAATAACGCACCGCGTCTCTGAGTGATGAACACAGCTGCTTTCTCTCCCACTATCGCGAAATCAGCTTTAGGGCTGTCACTTAATCATCTCTCTCTCTCTCTCTCTCTCTCACTAACCACACTGTCACACACATACCTTATGTGTTATAGGATTATTTTATTTCCATATCTAATCATATCACCGTTTAGTTTGTAGTTGTAAGTCGGAAGTTTATTGACTGCACTGGATTAATTATTAATTGATATTACTGCATAAATAAACTTTGTTTATATTACAAAGAGAAGTGTTTTGGTTTGTTTTGGTTTTGCATACTCCTGTGTCATGCTGACGGGATGTCAGTGCTCGGATTCAAACCTTCATTCATTGTTTTTTTTTCCTGAAAATCGATATATTCTTCGGATGTCAATCAATCTAAGAAAACAATCTAATATTGAGACTGTTTTAATATTTGGTTACTAGTCCCTGATTCCAGGGTGGTGCCCCGTCTATGTTAATCCTTATTGATATTCTATTGATTTTTTGATAATTGATAATTATCTTTGATGATTGTTGAATTTGAATGATCAATAAGCTTAATTTTAATGTTTCATCGATGTAAACAATTAACGATTATCTTTGATAATTGTTGATTTTAAAGGATTAAAAAAGCTAACATTGATTCTCATCAATGTTCTATTGATTTTAATAATTAATAACTATCTTTGATAATTATTAATTATTGCTAATAACCAAACTTGCTCCTAAACGTAGCACACTACATTTACTGGAGCCCCATATGAGGTTTTAATGAGTTAGATCCAATTAATTAATTTAAATATTAATTAATAACTACAGAAATAATTATTAATTATTTCTGATAGTAACTGATCTAAACAACCAGTAAAGCCCTACAGGAGGCAAATGCATAATGTATACTGTGTACATGAAATCTCTCTTTTGCTTTGGTATATTACAGAAAAAATACAGTTGTTTTTCCATTTTCACACATTGTATCAGGTTAAATTTAATGACTATGATGGAGCCATTGGATTTGTCAGTATAAGAAATGTACACTGGAAGATTTTCACATTTTAGAATAATAGTAAAGTCATCAAAACTATGGAATAACATAAATGGAACTATGGGAATTATGTTGTGACTAAACAAAATCCAAAATAAATCAAAACTGTGTTATATTTTAGCATCTTCAAAGTAGTCACCCTTTGCCTTGAATTTGCAGACATGTAGTCTTGACATTTTCTCAACCAACTTCTTGAGGTATCACCCTGGAATGCTTTTTAAACTGTATTAAGGAGTTCCCATCTATGTTGGGCACTTATTGGCTGCTTTCCTTTATTATTTGGTCCAAGTCATCAATTTAAAAAAAAACAAACAAAAAAAAAAAAAAATTATTATTACATTTGAGTTTTATAATGAAATAAATTAATATGGTGGAACAATTTTATTTTTGTCTACAAAACTAATTTCAAACATTAAAGCATACGCCTTCAGATCAAAAGATTTTTAAAATCGTAAGAAACATTTCAGTCAAGAGTTTCAAAACTTTTGACCGGTAGTGTGTGTATATATATATACACACACATTCATGTAATACTTTGTGCCTTTACAGCATTTTTTCATGGCTCATGATTCGTGCATTTAAAGGTTATCAGCCTTACGATTGCTATAAAGATTTATAACTACATATAATCAAGTAAATACAACTAAATATACATTACTATTTATTAAACGTTTTAATAAAAGTTCGTTCTTTTTTTTTTTTTTTTATGTAATTAATCAACTCGCAGACAGTGACATATACTGACATTTGTATCTCATGCAGCCTCATTTTGTACATGCTGTACCATGTTATCTGTGCCTCAAGATGCCTCTTCATGGTCTTCATCCCTATCTTATTGAAATCATTTAAAATTATTGCCCAAACAAAGCACATAGATCATCCAACAGTATCTCGTTGATGGTCCCTACTGCTCATATAAGGTTTTGAGTCTTCTTTCATTCACTATGGCCCATAATTGTGAAATTCACTTCCAACTGTTCTGAAAGCTGTCAATTCTCTCAATACTTTTAAGTAGAATTTAAATAGGTATATTTTAACAATGGTTTGTTACTTTTATGTCACACTTAAGTCTCTTTTGTACAGTAAGTGTACTTTCAATGCTGTGTATCAGTTTGTCAACTGTGGTTTTGAACTTTTATATAAAAAAGCTTATATTATATTTATTATTGTTGTTGTTGTTATTGTTGCTGCCATATTTGAAGATGGCATAGTTTAATGATATGCCATTTTAAAATATATTTTTTGTGATTGATCCTATGCAAGGGTCAAATGAAGTTGAGGACTCCAAAAAGGCTGGCTACAGATTTGGGTAATATAAAATAGATTATGGGAAATAAATAGGTTCCACACATTTTGGGGAAATTCGAAAATCATGGAGTATGGGCAAATGTAAACCAAAAATAATTTTACTTTTGTCCTTTAGACAGTATTTCAAGATGTACCAGAATAGACTTGGAAAGGAGGACTGGGTTAACATCAAGTGGCAGCCTGTCAAGATAACCCACACCTTTCAAAAAGATGGCACCAGCTGTGGGATCTTTGTGATGCAGGTGATTCTATGCAACATGTTTTCTTTAGGATAGATAAAACAACATGTAGTTTTACTGTGTAAGATCATACACAATACATGTGTTCTTATGCCAACTGTACAGATGCCAAAATGAGATTATGCATTACAGGATTCCTAAGTTAACATTTTCTTAATGTTTAATGTATTTATCCCCATATATATTCAGTGTGGAACTTGTGCAAGATGGTTTCACATACAGTGCCTTGGAATGACAGCAGCACAAATACCAAACAAAGATATCCCTTGATATTGTGTGTTGTGCAACAGCCCTAACTAAAGACTCTCTTACAAGAGTCCCTATAAAAAAATTCCCAGGATAATGCAAAGGCATTTTTTTTCCCAAACTAAGTGTTGTAGTCTATCCAGCAGGATACCACTGATATGTGAACTGAATTTGTTGACAATGTATAAGAGTAAAGTTATTGAATATTTTTCTTAATAAAAAATCCTCAAAATTATGCAAAAGCAAATTTTTCCAAAGTGTTGTAGTTTAACCAGCAGGAGACCATTGATGTGTGAACTGAATTTGTTGACAATGTATAAGAGTAAAGTTATTGAACATTTTTTTAAATAAAAAATCCTCAAAATTGTACAAAAGCCTTATTTACCAAACTAAGTGTTAGTATAACCAGCAGGAGACCACTGATGTGTGAATTGAATTTGGTGACACTACAATGTGTAACAGTGAAGAAGGTTGCTCGATCCCAGTTTGGCGATTTCCCCCTGCTTGAAAACCCATCAACAATGAAAATGACATGAACTTTTGGACATGAAAGCGAGGGGTTGTCAAGCATTAATTTCATTGGAAGTATACACTATATGTTCAGTGCCAATGAAACCTGCAGAATCCACTATTTACCGTGAAATTGAATAGCTCACTTAGAGCTGTAATTGGCTCTGTGATCTTTATTTATATTGCAGTGGGGTTTCAGTGGCGAGAAACAACCGATGAAAGTGCAAAAAGCGTGATTGTTTATGTTTTAGAGGCAAAATGGTATTGAAAGTCTTGTAGTGTTTGCTGTTATCATTCTTTATAACAATGCCAGTGTCATATGCAGTATAAAACATAAGACCCCAGTAAGACATTACATTCCCTTACAATAATTTATCATGGTAACAATAGTTTCCGCCAATATAACACAGTTACTACTGGTCTTGTTACACTAAAATTATTCAGTGAATGCTTCCATAAACAGATATCATAGCTTATTTATGGAAATATCATGTATTTAAACGACTAGAAGAAAACTGATTAGACACTTTCACTCACTTTTATATTTAATGCATTTGAATGAAAGGGTCATTATACATACTGTATACTTTAATTCAATTCTCAGATCATTCTATAATTCTATATGACAGCTTTCATCATTTTAGATCATTTTAAACAGTGTCACTGAGGTTCTATAAAAGATTTAGTATATAGTCTTTTTACCCGCACAAGCAGAGCAGGACAGATGCTATAGATCTTTAAATATTCAGTGGAGTTTTTGAAGTATTTTCTCCTATATTCTTGGTGATGTAATATACAAATCATATTAATGTGTAATAGATGTGTCAATCTAACTTCATAAAGTATGTGTGCACATCCAAGAACTTTTAAAGCAGGTGCAAGCTCAAAAAAGTAACAAGTAAAAATAAAAAAGAATGTCACACTGCAATGCATGCTCCCATATCATTTTATACACAAAGTTTCGCCCACTGAGGTCATCATCATGTGACATAATATAAATTCATATTCACTACCATGTTTGATCTTAGAAATCACAAGTGTTTCATTTTCATCCATTGCATGCAGTTGATTGAGCGTTTGTGTGCAGCAATTCAGTAAGTTATTACAGAGAACATTACATACAGTGACAAAACACATCAAAAATAATGTCTCCTGTAACTGCACATATAATCAAAGACCAAGAAATATGAATAAGGCAAACAAGTTCTTCAAAAGTTAAGTCCATAAGAAGGACATTTATTTCTAATTACTTTTCAATTTGCAGAATTCTCTGCAAGCAAAATTTGGTAACATGTCAAAGTCAGTACTAACAAATTATGACTTGTCGTCACTTTTAATGGCAAAATGACGTGCGATATGATGAAAGCTTTCATTAGCGTTTGCAGGGATGTAAAAATAACCCCTTTTCATTCATATCACAGCTTGTGACAAATGTGTTTGACAAATGTTTGACAAATGTGAAAAATCACAAGAAGCCTGAGAAATAAGAGGGAAAAATTGAATGAATGTGAGATGTAGTGATTTGTAAAATAAACAGATCATAATATTTATTGATCACAATAAATGATAGAATGACATCTGTCTTTTTATTGTGCCATAAGCACTGATCCCTGTGTGTGTATAAGTGAAATATTGATATTAACAGCATTCTACATGGACGTTTAATCATCTGTCCTACTTAAGGTATCAGATAAGTGTGATATCTCCAAACGTGGGAAATCATTGCAGAATATAATCTCTACAGGCTATAGGCCTACTGCAGGGGTCAGCAACCTATGGCACACGTGCCAGCATTGGCACGCAGAGGGGTAATCATTGGCACGCCAGCAACTGGGAGAGAGGAGTAGACTATTTTATTTATATAAATTCCGCACCTGCATTCCAATCTACATCTTGATGTAATCCTTCCTCATGATCATGCAGCGTGTTTTCATCAGCTGAATGGGAGGCTAAATACTTTTTAAGTGTGAGGAAACTTGAGCTGCGCGTGCAAGCCATTCACGCATCATGAGCCAGCAGCGCTTCGCAGGAGTATTCGTGCCCGCTTTGCTTCGGTCAGGCTGCGCGGATGACAGCGTACATTCCGTGTTTCATTTGTTTCTTTTTGCATTCAGAACAACACGTGATGTAATAAGGAAAACACCATTATTAATCCTTGAGATTTCCAACCCAGCATACAGGTACACCCTTCTTAAACCATGGTCACACTCAAAATTATATTAAACGATTAAAAGAGAAAACAAACTCACATCGTGAGGTTAAAAAATCTGAGTCTATCAAAATATAAATGAAACCTGGAAATAAAGTTTTAGGATTTTGCAGGTATATTTAAGATTTCACACAATTTTGTGACCAGTAATCAAATAAGCAAATTTGTGACATTAACTGTTTTAACTCATTTTGTACAAAAGGACAGGTTTTCATTCATTAAAGCACTTAAGATGCTCTGTGAATATTCACATGCATGATCATGATTATATCATAATTATTGGGTTTTGCACAAATTTTTCACTCAAACTGTTATCCTGATAATATCATTTGTAATGAAAAATAAACTATTAAAATCAGAAAAATCGGCACAGCCATAGACCAGGAAAATAAAAAATGGCACTCCATGTCAAAAAGGTTGCCGACCCCTGGGCTATAGGATTTTGTAATCATACATTGGCCTGAGCAACTAGTCTCCTATATGGACACTAGACCTATGGCTTTATCTCAGGAGTCTTGCTGCCAGGCAATTAAGGAAACATGTTGTGATACTGATTGCAAAACTCTTGCGTGGTTTGACTACAGTTGTTGTTCTGGCTGTGTAGCTTTCTTCCAGGTTGATCATGTGGTTCCTGGCACGGTTTCAATTTGCTTTTTAATAACTAGTGGTGTTTACTAAGGCAAAAGGGTTAGGGGGATTTAAAAATTCCTAAAACTAAGTATTACATTCGTCCTGTGCACTTAGTGCTACTACATAATTCAGTGATACCTCAGATTGTTGAGTAGAGGTATGCTTTTATCAAATCACTTTTATTGTCACACAACCATATATACAAGTGCAATAGTGGGTGAAAGTCTTGGGTGCAATTCCGAGCAACATAGCAGTCATGACAGTGATGAGACATATACCAATTTACAATAAACATCAGACATACACAACACAATTTACATATCTAATATACACATAATTACAAACAACACAATATACAAATAATAATATACAATGTACAGTATACAATACACACAATATAGAATACATATACACACAATATAGAATACACATTATACAATAAAAATAGTATATATAGTAGATATAAAATATACAGTAGGTTGTATTGTACTGTATTGACATTCAGGCTGTTGGGTTGATAGTCAGTTGCCAGTGTGTTGTTAAGAGAGAATATAATTTATGACAGTCCAGCGTAAGATTAATATAGTGCAGTGCGGATGTATTAGATCGTGAGAGATCAAGAGTTCAAAAGTCTGATTGCTTAGGGGAAGAAGCTGTCATGGAATCAGCTGGTGCTTGTCCTGGTGCTGCGATATCGCCTGCCTGATGGTAGCAGTGAGAGCAGCCCATGGCTCGGGTGGCTGGAGTCTCTGATGATCTTCTGATGTTTTTTCACACACCGCCTGGTATATATGTCCTGGAGGGAGGGAAGCTCACCTCCGATGATGTGTCTGGCAGTTCGCACCACCCTTTGCAGTGGTTTGTGGTTGTGGCCGGTGCTATTGCCGTACCAGGCAGTGATGCTGCCAGTCAGGATGCTCTCTACAGTGCTGGTGTAGAACCGTGTGAGGATGTGGCAGTTCATTCCAAACTTCCTCAGCCATCTCAGGAAGAAGAGGTGCTGATGAGCCTTCTTCACAACGGCCTCAGTGTGGACGGACTATGTGAGTTCCTCAGTGATGTGGACACAGAGGAACTTGAAGCTGCTGACTCTCTCCACCGGTGCTCCATTGATGGTGATGGGGCTGTGTTCTCTGTCTTTTCTCCTGAAGTTCACCACAAGCTCATTTGTCTTGCTGACGTTGAGGGAGAGGTTGTGCTCCTGACACCAGTGTGTCAGAGTGTGCACCTCCTCTCTGTAGGCTGTTTCATCATTGTCAGTGATCAGACCTACCACCATCGTGTCATCCACAAACTTAATGATGGCATTGGAGCTGTGTGTTGCCACACAGTCATGTATGTTCAGGGAATACAGGAGTGGGCTGAGAACACAGCCCTGTGGGGCTCCAGTGTTGAGGGTCAGTGATGAGGTGATGTTGCTGCCCATTCTAACCACCTGGCATCTGCTTGACAGGAAGTCCAGGATCCAGCTGCACAGCAAGCTGTTTAAGCCTAGAGCCTGGAGTTTCACATCAAGCTTGGAGGGCACTATGGTGTTGAATGCTGAGCTGTAGTCTACAAACAGCATTCTCACATAAGTGTTCCTTTTTTCCAGGTGGGAGAGAGCAGTGTAGATGCAATGGCATCATCAGTGGAGCGGTTGTTGCATTAAGCAAACTGCAATGGGTCCAGTGAGGGAGGCAGCACAGAGCAGACATAATCTCTGATTAGTCTCTCAAAGCATTTGCTGATGATGGGGATATTTACCCGTCAGAAGGATCGGGTTACATCCGCTACAGAGATGGAGAGTGAAGTAACCTCTGTAGCTTCGGCTGCGAGAGCTCTCCCCACGAGGGCGGTGTTATTTCCCTCGAAACGAGCATAAAAAGTTTAAGTCCGTGATGAAATTAATTCCCTGCCACATGCTTCTAGAGTTGGTGGTGTTAAACTGTCCTTCAATCTTGTCCCTGTACTGGCGTTATGCTGCTCTGATAGTTTTGCAGAGGGCATAACTGTTTTGTTTATGCTCCTCCGCATTCCCGGAATTAAAAGCGGAGGTCCGTGCATCAAGTGCTGTGCAAACATCGCTATTTATCCATGGCTTCTGGTTGGGGTAGATCCGTATTGTTTTGGTCGAACAACATCCTCTACGGACTTTCTGATGAAACACGTTAAGCTATCAGCATATACCTCGATGTCGTCATCAGAGGCGGACCGGAACATCTCCCAGTCCGCGTTATCAAAACAGTCTTGTAGCATAGAATCTGATTGGTCCGACCAGCATTGGATCGTTCTGAGGGTGGGTGCTTCCTGTTTCAGTTTCTGCCTGTAAGCGGGCAGAAGCAGAATGGAAGAGTGGTCCGATTTGCCAAATGGTGGGCGGGGGAGGGATTTGTAGCCATCCCGGAAGGGAGAGTAGCAATGGTCCAAAATCTGGTCCCCTCGTGTTTTGAAACTGATGTGTTTGTGGTATTTTGGTGCGACTGATTTGAAATTGGCTTTGTTAAAGTCCCCTGTCACAATGAACACGGCCTCAGGGTGCGCGGTTTCCTGCTCACTTATACTCCCATACAGTTCCTTGAGTGCCCGGTCTGTGTCGGCTTGTGGCGGGATGTACACAGCAGTGATAATGACCGCTGTGAATTCCCTCAGTAGCCAGAATGGTCAACACAGAAGCATGAGAAATTCCAGATCAGGAGAGCAGAAAGACTTGATAGAATGTACGTTCCTCTGATCACACCAGGATTTGTTGATCATAAAACATACACCACCACCTCTGAGAGGTCTTTTGCCCTGTCTGCTTGGTGCACGGAGAACCCCGCGGGTTCGATGGCTAAATCTGGAATCTCAGCAGACATCCAAGTTTCTGTAAGGCAAATAATGCAGCAGTCCCTCGTTTCTCGTTGGAAAGAGATCCGCTCTCTCAGCTCGCAGAGCTTGTTGTCCAAAGACTGAACATTTGAACATTAGCGGGGGTCGATTTGTGCGGCGTCTTACTCCGATGAGAACACCGGCTCTCCTTCCCCTTTTCCTTCTGCGTTTCCGCGGCTGGGCTGCCCAGACAAAGGGCTCCGCTGGCGTGTTTGTAAACAGCAGGTCGGCATTGAGGAATTTGAAGTCCGGTTTATGGTGTGCAATTGCAAAACCAATGTCCAAAAGTGTTTGTCTGTCGTAGACAATAAGGCAGACAACATCCAAGACAAAAAAACATAAGAATTGTAAACAAAACAAACAAAAAACTGCTGTTTTACTGTTCTAAGTGATCAAACTTGCCTGGAAGGCAATCAAATAAAAAAATCCCAATAGACATTAATTGAAGGAGAGACTTGTTCCATATCTAGAGAGCAGAATATAACAGAGATTTGAGGGGGGACTCTTTTGACTTGGGACAGTAAGCAACCACCCAGAACACCCTCACAACCACCTAGCAAAGCCCTAGTAACCAGCTGGAATATCCTAGCAACCACATAGCAATGCCAAAAAGCATTCAATTCACCTAAGTAACTTCAAAGCAACACCCTAGTAACCACCCACAACACCCCAGCAACTGTATAGTAACACACTTCCAAATACTCAGAATACCCTAGCAACCACATACCAACAACATAGCAACCACTCAGAATACCCTAACAAAGCTCTAGCAACCAGCCAGAACATTCTAGAAACCACAAATAAATGTACTAGCAACCACCCACAACACCCTAGCAACTACATATAAGTAACATGCTAGGGTATTCTGAACACTTTAGCAACCACACAGCAATGCCCTGGCAACCACCCACAACACCCTAACAACTGCAAAGTAACATGCAAACAAATATTCAGAATACCCCAGCAACAAACAACGTTCTAGCAAACACACAGAATACCATAGCATACACCTAACAACCACCCAGAACTTTCTATCCAACACCAAACAACCGCAACCGCATAGCAATGCCCTGACAACCACCCACAACACCCCTAGCATCATGTTGGTTAGCTTAGCATGGATAAACACCAGTAGTTTTACATAGTTTTAGCTATCATTATTTTTGCTCTCCTGGCATGTTTTCTTTGTACTTTACCAGCGTGACTTTCTCTCTCATTGCATGAGTGCTTTTACCAGTTCACCAGAATGTAAAACTAACACCCTAAAGCCTGGTTTGAATTCCTGCAGTTGAGCGGGTGGCTGAAAGTTTTAAGTTTTCTCTACTGGCCTGCTTCTAAA
This sequence comes from Myxocyprinus asiaticus, assembly GCF_019703515.2. NCBI lineage: Eukaryota > Metazoa > Chordata > Actinopteri > Cypriniformes > Catostomidae > Myxocyprinus > Myxocyprinus asiaticus. The sequence goes on from NC_059351.1 coordinate 19,883,465, forward strand.
TGCTCTTTGACTCAGCAGTGCTTGTGTGATTCTCCCTCTTAATCCCTGAATGTGATCTGTAGCTGTGTGGTATGTTGAGGTTTGATATGAGATTCTCTTGCGTCTTTAATGACAGCAGGAAACCCATCAGAACAGCAACACAGATGGAGAGAGACTTGTTGAGGCCTGAGGTGGCTCGCTGCCTACAAACAAAGACAGAGCTCCATCAAAACCTGCTTCCCTGCATCTGCTATCACACTCTAACAATGCATAACTATACATGACTTTATTTTGGAACAGTCATGCCAAAATGGCCCCATCTATAAAACCTCATGAAGGAAAACCTCAATATACAGATGAACAATCAGACACCGTTTACACCTGGTATTAAGATGCGTTTCGGGTGATCCAATCACAAATGGTAAATAGAGGTTGAAACGGGGTGCAAAAGGTTTTGTGATCAGATCACAAAAACCACATATGGAGGTAGTCAAAAATGAGTCCCGGACAGCACCACCTCTCACCTGTCAATCAACTGCTGTGCTAAAACAAAAGTTTAAACTTTGCAGGTTACAAGCGGCTTTAAAAGGAAATAACCGTACACTCGGAAAATGTGAAAAAGCAATACAAGCACAGGAACCTCACAGATCTTCTTCAGTGTGTCAGCATGCAGGTACACAGATGACTAGCACAAACATCTGAAGCTCCTTTCATACTGGTAATCTACTAAAATAACAAAGAATTCTGCTTGAAATGTTGTGTTTGTGCTTAGAATAAAATTAAACTCCATGTGGGAGAAACAGTTTAATATATATATATATATATATATATATATATATATATATATATATTTTTTTTTATTATTTATTTATTTATTTTTTTTTTTGCACATTCTTTGTCTTTTATTACTTTTTTGCAGTTGGATATCATGCAGCAGCACACTGACATAGTGACTGATATATTTATATATAGTCATAAAATTAGAGACCCTCAGACCCTCTCCTTGATATTCGAACACTAGCGGTCACCAGGGGCAGTTCTAGACCATTTTGACTGGGAGGGCCAGGGTGGGGCCCGGTGTGCTTGAAGGAGGGCAACTGTATTATACCTTAAATGTCCCCTGTACACATATAAAACATAATGTGCTGTTTTAATTTGTGAACATGTAATTTTTTAAAGACAACCAAAGATTCACCAAATTTGAGTACAAATTTAAAAATTTAAAATTTAAAATATCTAAACAAACAGGCTCATGACAAATGTTTCAGTTAGTCAATACACCCTGGTTTTCTGGTTTTACCCACAAACTTTAAGCCATGTTGCCATGCTGTTCTTTAGAATGACTAATGCAGTAAAATCCTTGGGTAAAATGAATGACAGGCTACATCAAGATATTAGGTTAGAATTTAATCAGTATGCTATAATCAGCATGTACAGGTCTTGTAAATAGTCACCATTTCCTTTAAGATTTTTTAGCACATTTTCAAATTCACTAGTTCATTTTAAATGGTCCAGTGTAATTATAAGTGACCAATAAGATGGCTTTAATGTTTTTTTTTTTTTTTTTTTAATCATTATCAGTCAGTAACTACCTTTCCATCCAAGGATTTTTTGCAAAAAAAAGTTTTAGTGCATCAAAATAAAGCTAATGGAAACGCAAATTATTGCTAAAATTTCACAAGTGTCGACATAATATTTTTCTGTTTAACCCTAGCGCATAAACTCTATGTCGATACATCAAATGTCGTGAAAAACTGGTTTGGAAACACTTTTTGTCGAGAAAATTGGCATTAAAGCAAAAATGTAGTGTCACATGACACCGCGGTAAAGTTCGTTTGACGTTTGACATTCGTTAGATATTCGGTTTCTCTTACCCCCACTCTCTTCAGTCAACAATCTTACAAAGATGTCATGAGCACACTTGGTTTAAAGGGAGTACAACTATACTATATGGGCATACAGATTGGATTCAAAACAGTCAGCGTTTGGTGTGGCTGCAAAATTATGTCTTAAATACTCCCATGCGCTTTGACTGCCTGGCAGATGTAAGGGACCGTCTGAAAACTCCACCCACTACGCTAAAACATATGAGATGTACACTCATTCATTCAATTGACGTGCAAGTTATACATGCAAAAAAAAAAAAAAAAAAAAAAACTTTTAAATACATTTTCACATTCAGAATGTTCTAATAACTTCCCAGAGGATATATGGTCTTACTACAGGTGAGATTATTACAGTATCATCAATTATATGAGTACAGTAATCAATTATTTTAGGAAAACAAATCACACAAATTCACCAAAATGATATTTTAGCATTCTAAAGGGTGTAGTAACTTCCCAGAGGATAGACGGACTTACTACAGGTGAGATCATTACAGTATGATCAATTACATAAGTACAGTAATCAATTATTTTAGAAAAAATATTAACTAAAATTCACCAAAATGATATTTTCACATTCAGAATGTTGTAGTAACTTCTCAGATGATAGTTGGACTTACTACAGGTGAGATTATTACAATATGATCAATTACATAAGTACAGTAATCAATTATTTTAGAAAAATATTCACTAAAATTCACCAAAATTATATTTTCACATTCAGAATGTTGTAGTAACTTCTCAGATGATAGTTGGACTTACTACAGGTGAGATTATTACAATATGATCAATTACATAAGTACAGTAATCAATTATTTTAGAAAAATATTCACTAAAATTCACCAAAAGGATATTTTCTCATTCTAAAGGCTGTAGTAACTTCCTATAGGATAGATGGACTTAATACAGGTGAGATTATTACAGTATGATAAATTATATAAGTACAGTAATCAATTATTTTGGAAAAATATTCACTAAATTTCACCAAAATTATATTTTCACATTCAGAATGTTATAGTAACTTCCCAGAGGATAGATGAACTTCCTACAGGTGAGATCATTACAGTATGATCAATTACATAAGTACAGTAATCAAATATTTTAGAAAAATATTCACTAAAATTCACCAAAATGATATTTTCACATTCAGAATGTTGTAATAACTTCTCAGATGAAAGACGGATTTACTACAGGTGAGATTATTACAGTATGATCAAATACATGAGTACAGTAATCAATTATTTTTGAAAACAAAATTAACTAAAATTCACCAAAATTATATTTTATCATTCTAAAGGCTGTAGTAACTTCCTATAGGATAGATGGACTTACTATAGGTGATATTATTACAGTATGATAAATTATATAAATACAGTAATCAATTATTTTGGAAAAATATTCACTAAAATTCACCAAAATTATATTTTCACATTCAGAATGTTATAGTAACTTCCTAGAGGATAGATGAACTTACTACAGGTGAGATCATTACAGTATGATCAATTATATAAGTACAGTAATCAAATATTTTAGAAAAATATTCACTAAAATTCACCAAAATTATATTTTCTCATTCTTAAGGGTGTAGTAACTTCTCAGATGATAGACAAATTTACTACAGGTGAGATTATTACAGTATAATCAATTACATAAATACAGTAATCAATTATTTTAGAATAAATATTCACTAAAATTCACCAAAATGATATTTTCACATTCAGAATGTTGTAGTAACTTCCCAGAGGATAGATGGATTTACTACAGGTGAGATTATTACAGTATGATCAATTATATAAGTACAGTAACAATTATTTTAGAAAAAAAAAAAATCACTAAAATTCACCAAAATTATATTTTAACATTCTATAAAGGACTTCATAAAGGTGCAATTATTACAGAATTTATAACAATATGTGTACAATAATGAATCATTTTAGAAAAAAATAAATAGTTGTGCTTTTCCACCTCCACCCACATAATTATTGTGCTAGTGTCTTATTTTCCCCTATGAATTTATATTCTGCCTGTTATTTAGATTTTTGCTAGATCATCATGGGTTAGATTATCTGCTTTCTGTCTGTTCCTGCTACTTATTCAGGAAGTTTTGTGTGTTCCTTGTGTGTCTCTGAATTAAGGCTTTTTCCATCTGGTTTTCTGCCTCCCTGCCTGTTGCGACCAGTGCTACTTTACATTTTTCTTGCCCTGATTTAATGAATTTGCCCTCTGATTGGACTTTCACTATAAATTCAGTTCTGTTCTGCCTGCTCTACCCATGAATGGCTGGGCAATGAGAGCCTAGAAAAGAAGCATACTATGAAATTATTACTTCAAATGAAAGTAAAATTGATACACTTGATGCAAATGGTCCTGACTGAAACAACCATTGATTAAAAACATTGTATCCCTTAAAATCTCCAATGTCACTCAAAGCCAATTAATTAGCAACAATTTATTCAGTTATTTACTGAAATAAAATGAAAAACACTGCAAATTGACTTGCCTATCACATTCTTTAAAGAAGATCCCAAATTAATTTAAAATAGTCTTACAGAAGGAATAAAAATATAGAATAATAGCAATAAACTTTTTTGGTGGAAAATTTGTTATGAATTTGTTATAAATTTCGTTAATGGAAATGTAGTGAATATACCTTTATAATATAAGAATATAAGTTTAGAAAACAATTTATGACAGCATTAACATAACATTCAAAAGAGTTTTTGAAAAATAAATTCCACAGATGTCCTACTTATTTGTTACTGGGAATTATCACAGTAATATTATTTTCATGTTTTAATGTGTTTTAAACATTTTCCACCATGTTTATTAGTCCTGTCTCTTCATTGGTCTATGTTTATGAGTCTTGTTATCAGTTCTGTTTTATCATTTGTTCTTGTTCCATTGCCTTGTTATCATGTTCATTAGTTTAGTCTCGTCATTGGTTGTCTCTGTCATGTGGTTATCTGTCATGGTATTTAAGCCCTCATGTTTGCCATTGTATTTTGTCAAGTATTGTCTTGGTGTAACGTTGTCAAGTCAAGTCAAGTCATTTATTTTTGTTTCATTTTGGATTTCATGTTGTTAATAAATACTGCACTTGGGTTCACTCTTCATTGTCATCGTCTGTTCCTGTCTTCAGCCTGTCTCAACGTTACAGGATACTCGACCACAAAATGAACCCAGCAGTTCAGCTACTGCGTTACGCCAGGGAAACCGTTCCATAGAGGAATATGTGGAAGACTTCTGCACTCTGGCCAGCAAGGTGGTTTTAATGAGATCGCCCTCAAGGACTTTTTTCGGGCAGGCTTGAATGAGCCTGTCTACTCCATGATGCCTGGCAGTCGGATAATTTCAATCTGGCTCAATACATCGATTTTGCCCTGCAACTGAGCGGTTCATCTTTCACTGAAGGAGTGGCTGATGTGGAACAATAGGTTACTAGCGTAACCCCGGTTCTCTGAAACATCGAGTGGAGAGATCCACCTATTGGAAGGGAATCCGTACCTGACCTCTGCAGCAGCATCCAATTGTACCAAGCATGTGACCTATGCCCGGTAAGGACCCACCCCCTTACCTAAGACCATTTAAGGACCTGCACGTGCTGCTGTTCCTCAGTAAGTATATTTGCTTCTCGTGCAGCAAGCGGGGCAAGTTTGGTGGATCTCTCCACTCGATGTTTCAGAGAACCAGGGTTACGCTCGTAACCTGTTGTTCTCTTTCATCATCTCGTGTTCGAGATCCACCTATGGGAGACATCGACAGCTCCTCGATTGCCCAATACACTCTCAGTGAGGCCCTGCAAGCCAGTTAAAGGAATGGTCACCTCAAAGAGGCAGTGCTTGACATGTCCCATAATCACACACCTGGCAACCCTGAAGCACACAAGTGAGAACTGGGCACAGGCAGAGCATGAATAACATGTTAGTGGCACAAACATAAAAATCAGCCCAGCAGCATATATACAATGGAAATAGCACCCCGGCAGGAATGTAAATGCATGCTTGGTGACATGAATGTGCACGGCTAACTGGCCCATAACCCCTTTTTCTTACTCTTTATACAGTTGTGCACAAAAGTTTGCATACCCTGGCAAAAAATTTGAAATTTTGGCATTGACATTGAAAATATGACTGATCATGCAAAAAAAAAAACTGTCTTTTATTTAAGGATAGTGATCATATGAAGCCATTTATTATCACATAGTTGTTTGGCTCCTTTTTAAATTATAATGATAACAGAAATCACCCAAATGGTTTACATACCCTTGAATGTTTGGCCTTGTTACAGACACACAAGGTGACACACACAGGTTTAAATGGCAATTAAAGGTTAATTTCCCACACCTGTGGCTTTTTAAATTGTAATTAGTGTCTGTGTATAAATAGTCAATGAGTTTGTTAGCTCTCACGCGGATGCACTGATCAAGCTAGATACTGAGCCATGGGGAGCAGAAAAGAACTGTCAAAAGACCTGCGTAACAAGGTAATGGAACTTTATAAAGATGGAAAAGGATACAAAAAGATATCCAAAGCCTTGAAAATGCCAGTCAGTATTTTCAATCACTTATTAAGAAGTGGAAAATTCAGAGATCTCTTGATACCAAGCTAAAGTCAGGTAGACCAAAAAAGATTTCAGCCACAACTGCCAGAAGAATTGTTCAGGATAGAAAGAAAACCCACAGGTAACCTCAGGAGAAATACAGACTGCTCTAGAAAAAGACGGTGTGGTTGTCTCAAGGAGCAAGAGAGAACTCTTGTGAGAGGCATGCGCGCATGGAGATTGAATTCAGCTCCAGACCCAGGAATATTACATTTTGAACGGGTGTAAAATTGCTCGTTCACATTCACTCTGAACCCGAGTGATGTGATGTGCGTGAGCACACGCCGAGTGTCTTGCACCACTTTATCCTTGGAATTGGCTATGATTAAGCAATCGTTCATGTATGTTAAGATCTTTAGACCCGTTATTCTCAGCGGCGCTAAGCCCGCCTCTGCACATTGACAGTACACCCTCGGACTCAGCGAGGCTGAAAGGAAGGACTGTGAATTCGTAACATATGACCTGATAGGTGAAACGAAGATATTTCCTGTGCGGTTGGTAAATGTTGATGTGGAAAAAAGCATCTTTCAGATCGACTGATTTCAACCAGTCATTCCGATGAATAGAGTGAGCGAGTGTGCCGTGTTAACATTCTGAAATTGTATTTCCTCAAATGTTTGTTCAACACTCTGAGATCCTGAATAGGACAGAGTCTTTCTTTGGAACTAGGAAATATCGGGAGTAAAACCCCTGATTGCATTATTCTAGGGGTACTACATGAATCACCCCCTTCCCGAGGAGGGAGGAAATTTCCTCTTTCAGAATGTGAGCAGTGCTCTCCTCTGAGTGAGAGGAGATAACGCCACCAAAAGGTGTGGGTTTCCTGGCAAACTGGAGTCTGTTCCCGTTCATTATGGTTCGAATCACCCACTCGGGAGCAGACACAGCCTGCCAAGCTGTTGTGTGACTCGCAAGTGACCCCACATGAACCGGGGAAGTGCTCATAGCTGCGCTTATGCCCGATTTGCTCATTTGTGATGCAATGGCACCATCTAGTGGACAACTTAGGGGCGACATGTGGGGTTGCAAAGAGATATTCTCTCTCTGTAACAAATTCATTTGATACGTTTGTTTTTTGTGTTTTTTTTTGTGTGTTGGGAAACACTGGGGCTGAGGCCTTTGTTGAATGGGTGAGAGAAATGTAATGGGGCGGTGTGGTGACACTGCTTGTGTACTTTCTCTCACTGTAAACTCCTCCAGCACGGGGAGTCTCCCCAGCATGAGCTGGATGGGGGAACACACATTGTTCTGCACTGAACACACAGGGTGGGCACCCACTGGTGGGGGGAGGGGGGGGGGGGGTTTGGGCTGACCCCACTGAGAGAAAACCTCCTTTTTTTGAATGGGTGAACTAGGAGGGCAGGATAGGAGTCCAGAGGGCTGGCGGCCCGAGAATGTGGACTCAAAGGCCCCTGAGGCTGTGCATCAGGCTGGCCGTTTACATTTAGAGTTGGAGGGGGTAGAGTTGGGGGGTTTCTTGGCTGCAGCCATGGCGAAAGACATTCTCCCCCAGGGCTTAGCGGAGGGTGGGATACTCTGCTGAGGAGGTGGTTTGTTGCGTGGCTTTGCCTTACCAGGGTGCTGGAAAGGACGCCCCGTGGCAGGAGGGTTGGGTGACTGTGCGGGGGGCGCCTGGCGTGGTGCCACTTTCCTAGGAAGGCATAATTTAAGTGCTTCATCCTCCTTTTTCTTGTCATCACAACGTTGTTGCATCAATGGCAATGACAAAAATGAACACAGGCACTGCCTGTGTTCATGGCCACAGAGACCGTTCCCCTCACTGCCTGTGCTCATGACCACGGAGGTTGTTCCCCTGTCACCGCCAGTGTTCACGGCCATGGAGGTCATTCCTCTGTCACTGCCAGTTTGCACGACCACAGAGATCGTTCCCCTGTCCCTTCCTGTACTCACAGCCACAAAGGCTGTTCCCCCATCAATACCAGTGCCCATGACCACGGAGGTCATTCCCTCGTCACTGTCTGTGCTCACAGCCACTAAGACTGTTCCCCAGTCATAGCCAGTGCCCGAGCCTTCCATGGCTCTGCCCTCTGAGCCGCTCCCTCCGGAAACCTGTCCAGTGGCTGCAGCCTAGAACTCTGTCCCCTCTGTCCCATGGCCACCTCCCAGGCCTCCTGACCCTGTCCCTGTCCTGTGGCCGCCTCCCAGGTCTCCTGTCCCTGCCCTGTGGTCACCCCCCAAACCGCCGGACCCAGCCCCCTTCCTGGAGCCGCCACCAAACCCACCACCGGCTCTGCCCTGGTCTCCTGCTCCACACCCTGTCTCGCCAAGCCATGCCTCAAGGACCCCAACCCCCCAGCTCCCTATTGAACTCTGTTAGTTTATATTTGGGCATCGGGAGCTGCCCCTTGTGGGGGGATATGTCATGTTTTAATGTGATTTTTTTTTTCATGTTTTGTGTTCATGTCTTTTATTTTGAAAATTTTGTTCCTTGTTCCTGTTTCCTCTTTCTTGTCATGTGATTTCCTGTTCCTGCCATGTTTCATGCGTTTTGTTCTTATTGGTTCCTTGTAATGTGACTATCATGTGACCCTCTTGTTCCACCATGTTTAGTAGTCCTGTCTCTTCATTGGTCTATGTTTATGAGTCTTGTTATCAGTTCTGTTTTATCATTGTTCTTGTTTCATTGCCTTGTTATCATGTTTATTTGTTTAGTCTCGTCATTGGTTGTCTCTGTCATGTGGTTACCCATGTTCATGTATTTAAGCCCTCATATTTGCCATTGTCTTTTGTCAAGTATTGTTTTGGTGTGATGTTGTCAAGTTGCTTATGTTTGTTTCATTTTGGATTTCACGTTGTTAATAAATTCTGCACTTGGTTTCACTCATCATCATCTGTTCCTGTCTTCAGCCTGTCTCAATGTTACAATTACTTTTATATCAGGTCTTATCTCACTTCATGTAAAGTGAAATATCTGATGAAACATCCAGTTGGAGAAATACTTATACAAACACAGTTTCCTTGCATTAAGTTTGCAGTCGAAACTTCAGCTGGATGTTGCATTGAAAATGGAGAAGACTCCGATTACAAAAAGCTGGTGGATGACTTTGTCTTGTATTGTAGAAAACAACTGCAGCTGAATATCACAAACATAAAAAAGTTTGAAGGAACACCTGAGTCTGAATCACCTGAATCATTGAGGCACAGGACGCAACAGTACATCAGAGCAGATGACCAAAAATATGTAAAGGAAATAATCAGAAAGGACAGCTATACTAGACTTGATATACATTTACTGAAGTCAGATGTTAAAGCATCCTCTCCACAACAGCGATTTTATGAGTACCGTGCTCTAGGAAGCAATAGTGGAGATCTCTCATGCCGTCAACAATCAGACTTTATCATGCCATCTCTCCTGTTAAGCCTATATAACAGGAAGCAGATACAGTATTAAAATAAATATATAGAATTGTTTCTAAAATAATTGATTTCTGTATTCATATAATAGAACGTACTGTAATAATCTCACCTGTTGTAAGTGCATATATCCTCTGAAAGGTTACCACAGCATTTACAATGAGAAAATATCATTTCCTATCTGTCACTCACTCGAAGTTGTGTCAATGTAGTGACACTAGGGGTCACTCTTGGCAGCCCGAGACACCTCTGGTCTTCGATAAAAGGCCAATGAAAATTGGCGAGTGGTATTTGCATGCCACTCCCCCGGATATACGGGTATAAAAGGAGCTGGCGTGCAACCACTCATTCAGATTTTCTCTTCGGAGCCGAATGGTCGATGTTTTCTGAGCTGAATGTTCATTCACCTTTTCTGGAGGCTTCTCCCTCCTCTGCACTGGTGTACTGCAGAGAACGCCCCTGGGCGCTTCGGCAGAAAAAAGAGAGTATATTTTCCTAAAAGAGTATATTTCTCTAAAAGAGAAGTCTTTTTAAAGACGCATCTTATTAAAGATGCCTTTCCATTTGTGTGTTATTCCTGGTTGCGGTCATTACCTCTCAACTTCAGACGGTTAGAATCGCTGTCTTTCATATCTGGGCGCGACCCACGCGGAGACAGCATTTGTGGATGGTTCATGTACTCACTGCGAGAACATGACCATGGCAAAGTTGCGGCCAGCGGCTCCCCGCCTCGGTCCACCTACGGGTATGAGGCCAGCGCGGCTAGCACTGGGGGTGATTTGGGGACCCCAATGGGACCACCTCAACCGGGTATCCCCTCGCGGATCTCCCATTCCAGAGCTTGGATGCGTAGCTTGCGCTTTCCAATCCGTTGCGATGGCTGATCTGGACCGTCCGACTCGGCTATGCGATTCAGTTCGCCAGGCATCAGCCCAGGTTCAACGGCATCCACTTCACCTTGGTGAAGGACGAAAACGCTGCTACCTTACAAGTGGAGATCGCCACCCTCCTACAGAAGGGTGCGATAGAACCTGTCCCTCCAGCCGAGAAGAAGAAGGGGTTTTACAGCCCCTACTTCATCGTACCGAAAAAAAGCGGTGGGTTGCGGCCAATCTTGGACCTGCGAGTACTGAACCGGGCTTTACACAGACTCCCATTCAAGATGCTGACGCAAAAATGCATTCTGGCGAGCGTCCGGCATCAAGATTGGCTCACGGCGGTAGACCTGAAGGATGCCTACTTTCATGTCTCGATTCTACCTCGACACAGACCCTTCCTGCGGTTTGCATTCGAGGGTTGGGCGTATCAGTACAAGGTCCTCCCTTTCAGTCTGTCCTTGTCCCCTCACATCTTCACGAAGGTTGCAGAGGCAGCTCTTACCCCGTTAAGGGAGGTGGGCATTCGCATTCTCAACTATCTCGACGATTGGCTAATCCTAGCTCACTCTCGGGACATGTTGTGTGCACACAGGGACTTGGTGCTTTTGCACCTCAGCCGATTAGGGCTTTGGGTCATCTGGGAAAAGAGCAAGCTCCTCCAGGTTCAGAGCATCTCTTTTCTCGGTTTGGAGTTGGACTCAGTCTCACTGACAGCGCACCTCACGAACGAGCGTGTACAGTCGGTGCTGGCCTGTTTGAAGGCATTCAAACAGAAAACAGCGGTTCCACTGAAACTCTTTCAGAGGCTCCTGGGGCATATGGCATCCTCAGTGGTGGCCACCCCACTTGGGTTGATGCATATGAGACCACTTCAGCACTGGCTTCAGACTCGAGTCCCGAGATGGGCATGGTGCTGCGGGACACATCGCGTGGTCATCACGCCGGTCTGTCACCGCCTCTTCAGCCCTTGGACCAACCTCACGTTTCTACAGGCAGGCGTTCCCCTACAGCAGGTCTCCAGGCACGTTGTGGTCACGACAGACGCCTCCAAAACGGGCTGGGGTGCTGTTTGCAATGGTCACGCAGCCACTGGCTTATATGGACAGGCCCGCGGCTGCATTGGCACATCAACTGCCTCGAGTTGCTGGCAATTCTGCTCTCCCTGCGGAGGTTCTGGCTGTTGATCCAGGGCAAGCACATGTTAGTTCGGACAGACAACACGGCAACGGTAGCATATGTCAACTGCCAAGGTGGTCTGCGTTCTCGTTGTATGTCACAACTCGCCTGCCGTCTCCTCCTCTGGAGTCAGCAGCACCTCAAGTTGCTGCAAGCCACTCACATCCCAGGCGACCTCAACACTGCAGCAGATGCGCTGTCATGGCAGGTTACCCTCAGGGGAGAGTGGAGACTCCACCCTCAAGTGGTCCAGCTGATTTGGAGTCGATTCGGGCAGGCACAGGTAGACTTGTTTGCCTCCCAAGAATCCTCCCACTGCCCGCTCTGGTATGCCCTGACCGAGGCACCTCTCGGTCAGGGCATAAAAAATAAAAATAATATTTTTATACCTATATATGCCTTTTCTTTACACAAACTTAAATTAGCTGTACCCTGTTCTGTAGATGAATAAAGTCAGCTGAACGTCTTGGTTACTTGCATAACCTCCGTTCCCTGATGGAGGGAACAAGATGTTGTGTCAATGTAGTGACACTAGGGGTCACTCTTGGGAGCCCGAGACACCTCTGGTCTTTGATAAAAGGCCAATGAAAATTGGCGAGTGGTATTTGCATACCACTCCCCCGGACATACGGGTATAAAAGGAGCTGGTATGCAACCACTCATTCAGGTTTTATGCTGAGGAGTTAAGACAAGGTCTCGGACATTTCAGTGGGTAGTGCAGCATTGTGGCAGGAGGGACACAACGTCTCGTTCCCTCCATCAGGGAACGGAGGTTACGCAAGTAACCAGGACGTTCCCTATCTGTCACTCACTCGATGTTGTGTCGATGTAGTGACATTAGGGGTCCCTATACAAAATGCCACAACTGGCTGAACTGTGTTACGTGAACTGGCGGTGTGTGACGAGCAGACCACTGTGTGCCTCATAGCCAGTGCACCAGGCCGACACGTAACCTCCCCCAACACTGTTATGAGTGTCAAATGGCCCTTTGGGACAAGTCGACTACCCAAAAGATAGAGATGGGCTAGCCCAGTCGTGGCCTCTTATCCCCTTTTTTCCACTCCCCCAAAAAAAGGGGATTAACCAACTGGGCCAACCATGTCTAGTTGGGGGGGGTGTCCCTCCCAAAGGGAGAACACCGCAAAGACCACACCCCGCCCGGGGGGGGGGTTAATTTAAGTGGAAATACGTCACATGGTCTTGCCGAGCTATGTTGGAAGTATGCCATGTGGAGAAGTCCCATGGTAGGTCCTACCCTACGGGGGTTCCCTATAAGCATGGAAACTGGGGCAGAGGGCCCTCTGCCCAAGGAAGATGCAGTTTGCCAACAGGGAAACAAATTAGCGGAAGATATACGTCGCATGGGGTTACCTACGGGGAACCGCCACATGCGGAGCAACTACCCCAGTACAGGACTTTAGTTAGCACATGTACTGGGCCGGCAGCGAGTATCTCCGAACACTCATCTGCCACAGGGCTCGGAGGAAATCAACCAGGGAACACAGTTTGTGAACACTACCGGGAGTTAATGGCACACGTCTTCAGCTCAGGGGAGGTGAAAGGCGATATGCGCAAGCGATACACCCGGCCGGCTGTCCCGGACTTACCTGCTTGTTCGTGCCACTACACAGGACTAAACCGGTTCCACCCGGAGGTTGTAGAACCTCGCAAAGGTGTTGGGTGTTGCCCAGCCCGCTGCTCTGCAAATGTCTGTTAGAGAGGCGCCCCTGGTCAAGGCCCAGGAGGCAGCTACACCCCTGGTAGAATGGGCTCATAGCCATACCGGGGGCGGCACGTCCTTGGCGTGATATGCCATAGTTATGGCATCAATGAGCCAGTGGGCGATCCTCTGCTTGGAGACAGTGCTTCCTTTCCGCTGTCCACCAAAGCAGACAAAGAGCTGCTCAGAGACTCTAAAGCGCTGCGTGCGATCCAAACAGATGCGTAAAGTGCGCACCAGACACAGCAACGTCAGGGCTGGGTCTGCCTCCTCCTGAGGCAGTGCTTGCAGGTTCACCACCTGGTTCCTAAAAGGGGTCGTGGGAACCTTGGGCACATAGCCCGGTCGGGGTCTCAGGATCACGTGAGAGTAGCCCAGACCGAACTCCGGGCACGTTTCGCTGACAGAGAACGCTTGCAGGTCTCCTACCCTCTTGATGGAAGTGAGCGCAGTCAGGAGGGCAGTCTTCAAGGAGAGTGCCTTAAGCTCAGCTGACTGCAAAGGCTCAAAGGGGGCTCTCTGTAGACCCTGAAGAACTACAGAGAGGTCCCATGAGGGAACGAGGTGCGGTCTGAGGGGATTCAGCCTCCTGGCGCCTCTCAGGAACCTGATGATCAGGTCATGCTTCCCTAAGGACTTACTGTCCACTGTGTTGTAGTGTGCCACTATAGTGGCTACATACACCTTCAAGGTGGAAGGGGACAGCCGCCTTTCCAACCTCTCCTGCAGGAAGGAAAGCACCGATCCGACTGCGCATCTCTGGGGGTCTTACCGTCGGGAAGTGACAGAGGGCTGTTGCGAGGAGCGTGAGGTCCGAGAACCACATCTGCGTGGGCCAGTAGGGTGCTACCAGGATGACCTGCTCCTCGTCCTCCCTGACCTTGCACAGGGTCTGTGCAAGTAGGCTTACTGGGGGAAACGCATATTTGCGCATACAACGGGATCGCAGACCGCCTTGACGGTTGACATATGCTACTGTTGCCGTGTTGTCTGTCCGAACTAACACGTGCTTGCCCTGGATCAACGGCCAGAACCTCCGCAGGGCGAGCAGAAGGGACAATCTTGTCGAACGTACCGGCAGGTGGGGCCTCGCGGCGGGGCGGAGCCCGAGGTGCCACACCATGTTGTGGCCGTGCTGAGTCCTGGGACATCGAAGCACTTACCTGGCTCCTTGTGACCACCCCCGGAAAAGCCTGGGATGGGGGAGGAAGAGGCCTGTCCTCGCGACCCGTGGAGACTGTCACATCGGGCGCGGATTTGTGCCACAGCTGGGCGTGCAGGGGCGGGGGTTAGCCTAAACCAAAGATACAAATGGTGAAATTGAGCATTTCTCTACCCCACAAGCTAACCGATTAACCTATTAGCTTAGCATCTTCTTCTCTTCATATTCATTACATTTCTCCTCGTTGTCGCCACCTAGTGATACAGTGGTATGATTGTATTCAATAGAACTTTTACATTGAGGTATATTTAATAATTTTACAAACTTTTAATTTCTTAAACTTTGTAGTTATGGTTCCTTTAAAATTAGGTCATTTATGGTACCTTTCTGGTGCCTTTTTCAGTTTCATCCCCATTGACATTTATTGAATGGATAACAACAGCTTGAACACTCTTCAACTCCTATTGTGTTACAAGAAAGAAAATCATACAGGTTTGGAACAACATATAGGTGACTAAATGAAGGCTGAATTGTAATATTTGGGTGAACTGTAGCTTAAAATGTCTGTATATCTCTGAGAAAACTGACTTTATGTTGCGTTACAGTAAATTCGGATGTGAGATATTCCTGCTTGATATCTCCGAACTCCGACCATAATGGCATTCCATTGCCAGATGCTAGGAAGATGACGTGTAAGGAAATAAAACTGCAAAGCTCCCGCTAGCTTAGCAAGTGTTTGACTGTAACCAGAGACGTCTCCTTCCAAGACAACTGATAAAAAATGCTGCAACGCAGCAGTATGGCTGTATGCACTGTGCGTATGCAAAGAGCACTCCGACTGACCTGAGAAATATTTAAGGCCCAGGTATACTTCACTTTGTGTGTACCGTTATGTCTCGCTCAGTTGTGTGCACACAGCTTTGAAAGTATACCTCATGCGGATGAGCGCAAATTGACGTGTTCGACACATGCGCATTACAATTGCTTTGTTATACGCTACCAGACGTTAGAGGGCAGCACCGAGTCATATCATTTACAGGACATCTGCTCTGAAGGAGAAAGAAGAAGAAAAACTGAGGATCTGCCCCTAGAGGAAGCAAGAATAATAACAACAAAAAAAACGATGGAGAAGGATATGTTCTTTGACTACAGATTGACAGTACAGCCCAACTGTGCGCATTGCCACCTAGTGGACTCTTCTATCTAAACAGTCAACCTTGCGCATGCGCATTTGTCCGTGGACGTCCGTGCACAGTGTTTGCGTGCAGCCAGATTTTTCTGTCCGCCCGAACTGTGCACGGACGTCCGCGGACACTCCTGATGATGAAAATTACATCATGCGGACTGTGCATGGACCGTCGCAGATCGTGGACAGGCGAAGTATGCTTTGGGGTTTACTCTCAGAATATTTCACCAATCATGAAATGTGTCCCGTATTTCTGTTGGCTGTTTAAAAGAACTAGTAATGTCCAATTTGCGAATGAATAATTCTTTTGAGTCGTTTTTAGCATCTCTCATGGAAGCGCTGCATTTTTAGATGGTGTCAAATTAAAAAGAACTTCTTCAACTGATAAAAACGAATCTCGAGACACCTGCGTTCTGCTCTATTCGTTGTGGTGCATTTTGCTTTTTTAGCGCGAAAATGCGGGTCCCCGACCAGACCCGAGAACCCGACCCGTTTCGGGTTTGTAATTAATGAAAAAATAAACAAGCCTATCGATCTTGTTTCACGCACGTACTCTGCGCGAACAGACGAGTTAGGGGCCGTTCACACCGAATGTGTATTTGTGCACGTCTGTTCTGTTTTCCCATTGTTTAAACATTTGCTAGACAAATGTCTTTGACATTTGCACTGCGTCTCACATTTTCTTCAGCGTCTTGCACAGGACCGGCACTGTTTAAACACCATGTCAAGTTAAAAAGAACTTCAGATTTTCAAAAATGTATGTTGAGACACATTTGCTCTATTTCATTCTTTGCGCTGCGTCTAGATTGTTTTTAGCACAGTTGTCACAAAGATTTAACAGTCTGAACAAGTTCAGGCTGCATAGAGGGGATTATTGTATTGTTTCATATTAGTCCAGATTGTTCTGCATCAGGTGAAGTTTCAGCAAATAAACGGTAAGGCAATGCTTTTGTCCCCTTCTGCTCTAGTGTACTAAGGGGTTGCCGTGCCTTGTTAAAACTGTATATGTTTACTGTTAAAGTACTGTTAACAATGTTGCCTATATGCGTACATGAAATACAGCAATACTAGGAGAAGATACTAGGAGAAGAAATTAGATAGTAAGCAGGTTCAGGCTTAAAATATGATGGTATTGTTCGGGCCGGGTAGGGTCGGGCCCAGGGGTGTAGATTCCGGGGGGGATGGGGGGGAGGTAACAACCAAATCAACCAATAATCAAAACAAGCAAGTACAACCCGCCCAATATTTATACCATGATCAATGGAAACATGGAAATTCTTCACACTGTAACCACCATAATGTTCAAGCCAAGTCTACACCCTTGGTCGGGCCATGCGGTCTCGGGTTCAGGTCGGGTTCAGGTATCATTTTAAGGCCAGTGCAGACCTCTAGGTAGATTTCTGTGCATACCCTCAGATTAAATCCTGCAGGCGCCCATGCTGCAATGCTAGCATTTGTGCTACAGGTGTAGGATTTTCAAAAGAGAGCATAATATACCATGTTTAATACACCTGTTTCTGCAGGTGTTTGTTAAACAAGCTTTAATATCATGTAATATAGGAACTTTGACTCATTGATCGATATTATTTAATAAAAGTGAATGTTTATCACTTACTTTGTATATCTCCCTGGGTGCCGACATGTTTGTGTGATATCACACCTGCATCTCTGCGAAATCGGAGTTGAAAATTTCCACACAAGTTTCCTAGTTGGAATTCCAACTTCAAGTGACGCTCCATTGCACCTTTCCTAGTAGGAAGTTAGAAAATCCGGCTTTCCGAGTTGAATGGAACACAGTATTACTATAGGAACAGTGGTATTATATGACAGACATTTTGTTTTATCAGAAATAATGTCATTATCAGATTGTTATCTTATGACAGATATAATATTATTTAAATATATGAACTAAAAATCTGATTTATAAACATGGTTTGACTAAACTCTCTCCAACTCTTTCACATTTTCTCATTAGATGCACATAATGTGGCAAAAGAGGTTAAAAACATCTGATGAAATCAGGTTAATGGTTGATAGTACATTTACCACCACACTAGTATAATAATATTGAAATGAATAAGTGACTGAAACAACACTCCCTTGATAACATTATCTAATCCAGAACATTAACTTTCAGAGAAGTTCTCAATTTTCCTTAAAAATGGCCAATTAAAGAGTCGCTTGCTTTATCTCAGCTCCCTATAAACCCAGAAACACATTAATTTTTAATGTCTGCTTTCAAATATTTCAGGGTTCTGATTAGGAATTAACCAGCCATTTTTCATTTCCAGACAGATGTAATTCTGTGTCCTTGTCCAATAGCTTGTTTAGTTCATTTTTTTTTTCATCTTCTTCCAACGAATAAGACACATAATTAGGGCTTTCGCAACTTCTTTTTATAAGAATATATATGAAAACAAATTATTACCAGTAGCAGAAAGAGAAACACATTTGATGGGGGAAAACATTAATTAAAATATACACTGGTACATTATACACAAAAATGTAAACTTGCAGGCAATATAATTATGGAAGCAACTACTATAATAGGAGTGTTTTCAGCACTGTCTGGGACCAATCAGTGTTAACATTAGAGATTAAATGTGTCATTAACAGATAATAAAGTGACAGTTCAGATGGTAAAGTGTCCAATTATTCTTTCTCATATTTTAGTTTTATATAATACATGATCTCTGCTGCTAAAAAAAACAACAACGACAAAAAAAAAAAAAAAAAAAAAGAAAAAAGTAGACTAATTAAAAATACAAGTTCAAACCATCTGTTGGTTACCAGTATCAGGTACCAGTATCAACATTTTCAAGTGGGTTTTGGCTGGCGTCGCTGACAACAATAACAATTTTAATAAATATGTGCCAGTAACAGACCAATTTGCCCATCCTTAACCAGTTAAAACCATCTTTGAGTATAAGCTTATTGGATCTGGATGTGTCAAAACACTGAGAATGGTCTGATGACTTGGCCTATAAGCAGGGTTGGGAGGGTTACTTTTGAAATGTATTCCACTACAGATTACAGAATACATGCTATAAAATGTAATTTGTAACATATTTCATTAGATTACACAAGATCAGTAACGTATTCTAAATACTTTGGATTACTTCTTCAGCACTGGTAGATTTTTTCACTTGTTTTGACTATAAAAACTCTGCCAGTACAGTAAGACAAAATATACATGTTAAAAATACATTCTCTGAAAAACCTAAATATCTTATGCAGTCAATAAATCAAATTGATCTTGTTTTAAGGATTTTTAGATATTTTTACAGGAAAACAATACAAAAATTATCAAGAATAAGATTTTTGCCCTAATATCAAAGATCTTACTAGAAAAAAAGAAATGATGACAATGTGAATTTTCTTGATAATAAAATATGATCGTGCCTGGTAACATGTGCATGTAAAATGGCTAGAAATAGCATTTTAGCTTAGCATAAAGCTGACAATTTACACAGAGTTTATTTCTATTTCTTGTGCTCCAAACTTACTTCAAACTTCTCTCTCTGCTCGTATGAATATAACACATCATAAGAAAGTGTTTCACCACTGTTCAAATGCACTTTGGATCGCATCATGTATATGTATAAATGTTTTCCATCTGAAAGTACTAAATATTTAATGAAGAAAATGACAATAAAATGCAAAGTAATCTCTTCAGTAATCAAAATACTTTTTGAATGTAACTGTATTCTAATTACCAATGATTTAAATTGTAACTGTAGTGGAATACAGTTACTTATATTTTGTATTTTAAATACGTAATCCCGTTACATGTACTCCCGAACTCCCCAACCCTGCCTATAAATTGCTCTTTCATAGCTTATTATATAGAGACTTAAAGGGATGATTCACCCAAAAATGTCAATTTCGTAATTTTTACTCACCCTCATGTTGTTGCACACCTGTATGGCTTTCTTTTGTCCATGGAACACAAAAGGAAATGTTGGGCAGAATGTTCACGCTGCTCTTTTGCATACAATGAATGCATACAGTGACCAGAGGCTGTTGTGCTTGAAAAAGGACAAAAAGCACTATAAATGTCAATAAACATAGTCCAAATAACATGTGTGCTGTCTTTCAAGTCAATATTCACTGAAAATGTTGCTGTCTGTCACACCAAATCTCATTTGCGATTCCACATGTTCAAATTCAGTGTGTCGCAGTTGTTTACAAGACAAGCAAAAACCAGTGATAGTTGACATCACTGACATCAAACCTGGTGCAACATGTCTTTAGTGGAGACATCTAGACTAGTGATGTGAAGTCCGATTCTTTTACACGAACTGGTTCTTTTGGACGGTTCGTTTCAATAAACTGGTTCAAAAAAACGATTCACCAGTTCATTTACTTCATCACGTAATGACGTCACTATATATAATACTAATACGCCGGCGTTCTAGAATGCACGCACAACACATTCAATAAAGCCATATGTAAGGGCATATTGCTGATTATAACATTTTATTTAATTAAGTTATAATAATAAGGGTGTTTATTGTCATCAGTGTTTCATTCAGTGATCTTACAATACATCCTACAGCACCCAATACTGACACTGATATACAAACGTGGATGTTCTACACATGTCTAAAGCATAAAAAGTGATTAAACTAGTCTTAATCAATTCACCCTTTTATAAAGAAACCATGATCCAGCTCATCACAACTTCAGATATAATCTGAATGCACAATACTCAATAGTAAAATAAATTTACATCTCTCGACTGAGACGTTTCGCCCCCTCATTCAAGTCCTCGGTTCACGCATGCTCATCAGCTGCTCACTGATGTCCGAAAGAGGCGATTCTCAGTTCAGTGTACTGGTGACTAGAGAGCTGCTGTGATCGACTCAATGTACTGCTGAAGCGAGAGCTGCTGTGAACGACTCCATCGGAGCCATTGAAAAAGAGAGTTGCGACACTCCCATATACTTCCATTGTAATCGAAGAATGCTGAAGTAATGCGTGTCACGGGCTGACCAATAGTTCCAAACATTGTATAGTTCCAACGTGCAACCGCATTCATTTTCAGTGTTTCCAAAGCATGCTCGCTGGTAAGTTGATGAAATTACTGTATTTTTTTCATATTCCAAGCATTAGTGGACCTCTTATCAATTTAGTCAGTAGTGATATTTTATGTAGCCAGCTTTAGTTAAAGTTTATCGTAAGATAACAGATCGTTAGATTCTAAATGCAGTTAGCACTAGTAGCTAACGTAAGCAACACCGTTACTGTAGCTAGCTACTAGTACCATTACCTGAAGTCAGTTGGCTTACATTTAGTCTATGTCAAATTAGTTACCGTTACTGGTGTTCGTTGGCATGCAAAGTTTATCTTCTCTTATTAATACATCTTATTAGTACATCTGATTACAATGAATGGTAACTAGCTCAACTAGATAACATGGCTAGTTTGTATCGAGCAAGGTTGTTCCTTGGTTGATTCAGTCATTACACACAGTTTGTTAGGGACTGTACTGTAGTGCATCAATGCAATGGATCAGTTGTCAAGGTGATAAGATCAGCAGCACAAGTGTGGATGATCACAGTAAAAAGTATAACTGCAGGTAGCTAATAACTTTAATGCATATACATAACTGTTGTTTGCCATGTCCTAATATTTTAATTACTTAACATATTTTTCTTTTGAAGAGCTGACATGTGAAACATGGAAGAATAACTTTGACCTTGCAAGCCAGCTATCTATAAAGGATCCAAAAAGAAACAAGGTATATATAACTGTCAGGTTGGTGGTACGATGAAAAGGCTGGTGGAGAGATGACCAGGCTGATGCAGCAATGGCAGGCTGGTAAGTGGGGCTGGTGGAGAGTTGGACAGGCTGTAATATTAAATAAGATGGAATGTTAATTGTCCAAAATTACTCAGAAAATCTTTTTCACAAATGATTTTGTTTCAGTTATGTAGCTCCTAATACTGTTTGTGCAGAATTTTTGGTAAATATGTGATTGTTGCATCCAAATGCTGCACAGCCAACCATAATTTGCTATCTCCCTGTTGTGTCTTCTAGGATAAAACGATGAAGCGCAGCAGTTGAATATGGACATTTTATACTGTATTTCAACCATTATAATGATGTGTGTGTCTAGTCTGAGGTTTGTGAACCGCAGACATCTAAATCAGTGGTCTTCAATACATGATTCAAATTACATGGTCGTCATCAAGCTCTGCAGAAGCCTGATAATGACACATTCATTTGAATCAGGTGTGTTGGAAGAGGGAAACATATAAAACATGCAGGGCAGGGGGTACTCGAGGACCAGAGTTGAAGACCACTGATCTAGATCACCGGATCTAGCACTACAAATAACAGGAGTGGAAGACCATGGGTGGGGGAACAACCTTTACCATCTCACTGGACATATTGTATAATAAAATGTTTTACTGAATGCAATTGGTTGCCTTGTATATTCTGTACTATTGACCAAACTCGTTTCTTGGCTTAAATTGAGCAGTTGCTGGTGTGATTGATATTTAGATTAGATATAACTTCATTGTATTGAGTACTATAAATATAAGTATCGTCAACGTAGTAAATTGTAATGTTGGCTAATTAATAAAAGAACGAGTTTAACAAGTCCCATTTACTTAAACAGCCTAACGTTAAATGTAATGTAGATCAATAGTCCTCAGTAGGCTACAGTACGGTAGCTAGCAGAGCCATTTCTAACTCTGCTTCACAATACTGCTACTTAGTGTTATACGGTAATATAATATAAATAAATGTAAATAATAATAATAAAGTAGCAGACATATAAATGATACAACACACCAGTAACCAATGGACATTATGTGTTAATATACCGGAAATTGCTGTAAATCTAGTTGGTGCTGCTATCTGTCCCGCTGAAAATTGGCTATTGAAAATGTAACATTTTAATTTAACTCTGCTCAAATGAACGAAATGAACTAATTGACTTGAATAAAGATTTGTTCGTTTTGCTGAACGAGACTCAAAGATTCAAGTCAGTAAAATGATCCGATCTTCCCATCACTACCGAAAGAGGTGATTCTCTGTTCAGTATACTGTTGACTCGAGAACTGTTACGAGCGACTCATTGTACTGTTGACTCGAGAGCTGTTGCGACCCGAGCGTTCAGTCTGATTTGTGAACTAGTTGGAGCGGATCTTTGCAAATAAGAGTTGGAAAAAGCAGATATCACCAGTTCTAGGACCATATTACTCCCGGTTATCAGATAATTTCGATTCAGAGATTCAGGCACATCCGAGAGACAGGTTAAGATAGAGTAACTTGTGGATCAGTGTTGACTCGAGATGCGAACTGTTTCAAACGATTCAGTCCGATTTGGTGAACTAGTTCAACTCGTTCACTAAAAAGAACCGGTTCAAAAGAATGATTCGTTCACGAAGTGGACATCACTAATCAAGAGTAATTTATTATATTCAGTCCCCCTCGAACCCCGAAGGGATTGATTTGGCTGAAAGGACTTTTTATAAGTTCTCTATTCGGTGCTTAGAAATTACAGGGAATATATGTTATTAATTATATAGCACATACTGTATATTACTTATCGCATTATATGACCAAACTACACATGATTCATTTAAACCCTTCCCTTTCTTTGAGTAGCAAGCTAACTGTTTGCATGCTAGCACTAAATGGTTATCCGTCTCTCCTAGCCTACCCTATGCAAGTTACTTGACATACTCATAGCAATGTAATTTCATCAGGCATTAGAAACGGCTACCCCTCAAGCGTCAGACTATAATGCATCACATATGGACATATTCATACACACACTCACACACACATTTTCATGCAAGAACCCACTTGCACACACACACAACAGAGAGCAGTTGAACTTTAATTCCGCTGTTGCCTCTTTGTTGGATTAAAGCTGGAGCAGGTGAGGTATCGCTGAGGAATAATTACACATGGATGTGTGTGTGTGTGTGTGTGTGTAAGTGAGAGAGAGTGCAAGAGCAAGAGAGGCTTCCAATGGCTGATCATATTTTACCTGCTCATTAGCAGAAGAGGAGAATACCGCAATTACTTTGACGGAGTGGCACGTCTGTACGGAGCTGAGAGCCAGTGTGAATACATGTTTGTTCCACCCACACTCGACTCAATTTCATTTGATGAAAGAGCAAAGTGTGTGTGTGTGTGTGTGTGTGTGTGTGTGAGAGAGAGAGAGAGAGAGAGAAAGAGAGAGGCAGACAGACAGATTACTTATTCAAACTCACATTTTCATCTTGATTACAAATAACTTGAGATTTAAGCATTCATAGAATGGAATGCATTGGAATGGAAAACTTGCATGCTGCATACTATGCAGTATATACACTGTATACTGCATTCTATTTTAAAGAATAGTACTGTATGTGCAACAGCATGCAGTATGCAGTGATGAACATTTCAAACAGTAGTATGCAACACTATTGTCACATCAACTCATTATGCTGCACGATAAATTCAGCAAGTGATCGGCGTCCAGTTATAATCACATAAGAACTGTTATTTTTTACATTTTAAAGGGGCGGTCACACTACACTTTGCACTTCATTTACTCCCATTCAAACGCATCCAAACGTGGGAGAGCAGAAACGCAAGCCCATGGGAAGAAATGTTGTTCTCCGCTGCGTACAAGAGTTCAAGTTTGACGAACTCTGACATACAAATCTGTATGACGAGAGGACGTGTGACCAATAGAAGATCGAAACGTTACAGACTGACCTCTTGGCTCAATACAAAGAATACAATTTTAAAGCTGCATGTTTTATTGTTGCAGGAAAGTAGGTGTGATAAGTTTCAGTGTTTGTACACAGGAGGAGTCGGGAGACAACAAAGCAGTGCAGGTCAGACTTTATTTTTGGTCCCGTTCCACACTCTTAGTCTTAAGGTACTCCACTCAAATGTAAACAAACATAAATTCTCAGTCCTTTAGATTCTTTAACAATGTTGACTTCTCAGGTACGTAAGTTCACACTACACTCTTGTGTCGCTCTCCCCCCTCTGGCATGTCTTGGCTACTTTTTAAGGTCTCCGCTATCACTGTAACAAGAAACAGCTGTTAGAAATTATGCCAACCAGCTTGACAAGCCACACCACTCCCTCTCTCCCGCAAACAGACACACAACCACGCCCCCATCCCCACATACCCCACCGCCTGACCCCCCCATTTCTGGAGAGAAAATCAGCCACAGCCATCTGCGCCCCTGGCCTCTGGATCACCTCGAATTTGAACAGCTAAAGTGCCAGGTACCAACGGGTGATCCACGCATTGGTATCCTTCATGCGGTGGAGCCACTGGAGTTGGGCGTGATCTGAACAGAGGGTGAAGGCCCGCCCCAGCAGGTAGTAGCAGAGGGTGAGGATGGCCAACTTGATCACCAGACACTCCTTCTTAATGGTGCTGTGCTTTGTTTCACTTAGAATGAGTTTACTGGAGTTGGGCGTGATCTGAACAGGGGGTGAAGGCCCGCCCCAGCAGGTAGTAGCAGAGGGTGAGGACAGCCCACTTGATCACCAGACACGCCTTCTTAATGGTGCTGTGCTTTATTTCACTTAGAGTGAGTTTACGGCTCTAGGCAGGAAGGAAGCAGACAAACTGGTAAATCCGAACGTCTGCTAGCTGCCTTGAGACTTCACACAGGTCACATAAACTACAACACAGAGAGACTGTATCACCTAGATATCATATAGAGACTGTGTCTGTTCCCCGAACTACCAAACACAAAACCCTCACTAAATCATTTATAAAAAATTTGATTAAGGTCAAACTTGAACAAAACAAAAAAAATTTTTTTTAAGATAAACATCATATAAAGATAGGGCTACTAAACATTAGATCTCTTTCTACCAAAGCACTTATTGTAAATTAAATTATTACAGATCATAGTTTGGATGTGCTCTTTTTGACTGAAACCTGGCTTAAACTGGATGAATATATTAGGTTAAATGAATCTACTCCCCCAGGTTATTATTATAAACATGAGCCTTGTCTGAAGGGTCAAGGAGGAGGTGGTGTGACAATTTACAGTGAAGTTTTTGGTGTTACTCAGAGGACAGGATATAAATTTAAGTCTTTTGAACTAATAATGCTTAATGTGACACTGTCAGATATAGATATAAATAAAACTCTGTAGCCTTTTCCCCTTGCTACAATATATATATCACCCGGGCCTTATTCTGATTTCGTTGGTGAATTTGAAAATGTTTTATCAGATCTTGTAGTTACTGTAGATAGAGCTTTAATTGTTGGTGACATCAACATTCACATAGATAATGAAAATGACACACTGGGATTAGCATTTACTGATATTCTCAACTCTCTTGGAGTCAGACAAAATGTAACAGGACCAACTCATTGCCATAATCATACGCTAGATTTAATTCTGTCATATGGAGTTGATGTTGATACTATAGAAATTCTGCCGCAGAGCGATGACATCTCAGCTCATTACCTTGTCTCTTGAATGCTGTGATCAGCTAATGTTACTCAATCTACACCATGCTATCGTTCAGGTAGAACTATGCTTTCGACCACTAAAGATAGCTTCACTAATAATTTTCCAGATCTATCTCATACACTCAGTGAACCCCAAAGCCTAGAAGAACTTGATGAAATAACAGAAAATATAAATACAGTCATCTTTAGCACTCTTGATAGTGTCGCCCCCCTTCGATTAAAGAAAATAAAAAATAAAAAACCCCTGCACCATGGTACAAGGATCACACTCATGCTCTCAAGAGAGCAGCTCGGAAAATGGAGCGCAAGTGGAAGAATACAAAATTAGAGGTATTTCGCGGTGCATGGAAGGATAGTGTCTGTAGCTACAGACAGGCACTATAAGCTGCCAGGTCATCATATTTTAGCAAACTCATATAAAATAACCACAACAATCCTAGGTGTTTATTCAGTACTGTGGCTAAATTGGTTAGGAATAAAGCCTCAACAGAACCAGATATTCCGTCGCAGCACAAGAGTAATGACTTCATGAATTTCTTTAATGATTAAATTGAAATAATCAGAAATAAAATTGGAATTATGCAATCATCTGTCACAGTACCTCAGAAAACAGTGTCTCATAATTTTCCTCATGTGCAACTTCAATCCTTTGCTGTCATAGGTCATGAAGAGCTAATAAAACTTATAGAAACATCAAAAGCCATAACATTTTTGTTAGATCCAATACCAACCAAGCTCTTAAAAGAGGTATTCCCTGTAATCTCAGAACCTCTTCTTAATATTTTTAACTCCTCGCTATCGTTAGGACATGTCCCAAGTATCTTTAAAATGGCAGTTATCCACTTGATATAAGTAACCACTTATTAAGAAGCCACAACTTGATCCTGGAGAACTGACTAATTATAGACCGATTTCAAATCTCCCGTTTATGTCGAAAATACTAGAAAAGGTGGTATCCTCCCAAAAATGTTCATTTCTACAGAGAAATTGTATATATGAACAATTTCAGTCAGGATTTAGGCCTCATCACAGTACAGAGACTGCACTTATCAGAGTTACAAATGACTTGCTCTTATCATCTGATCGCGGCTGCATTTCACTTCTAGTGCTTTTAGATCTTAGTGCTGCATTCCACATGATAGATCACAACATTCTCTTGAATTGGCTAGAGAATTATGTTGGCATTTGTGGAGTTGCATTAGTATGGTTTAGGTCCTATTTAGCAGACCGCTACCACTTTGTCTATGTAAATGATGAATTGTCAAACCAAACAAACGTAAAGCATGGAGTGCCACAGGGATCAGTTTTAGGTCCTCTGCTTTTCTCCTTGTATATGCTTCCCTTGGGAGATATTATCAGGAATCGTGGAATAAGTTTCCATTGTTATGCTGACGATAACCAAGTTTATATTTTTTCAAAACCTGATGAGATTTCACAATTCTCCAAATTAGCAGAGTGAATCAATGAAATAAAAGATTGGATGGCCAGAAATTTCCTTCTACTCAGTTCCAACAAAACAGAGGTACTAATTATTGGACCAAAAACCTCTAAAAATAAGCCACTAAAATATAATTTGACTCTCGATGGATGTACTGTTACATCATCTTCAACAGCGAAAACTTATGTGTTATATTTGATACCAATCTATCCTTTGAAAATCAAATTACCAATGTTTGTAGAACAGCATTCTTCCACCTAAGAAATATTATTAAATTATGACACATGCTCTCTGTTGCCGAAAAACGAATTCATGTGTTCATGACCTCAAGACTAGATTATTGTAATGCATTACTGGTAGGATGTCCAGCAAGATCAATAAATAAACTTCAATTGTTTCAAAATGCAGCAGCCAGAGTGCTGACGAGAACCAAGAAATATGATCATATTAACCCCATTTTATCATCGTTGCATTGGCTACCTGTTAAATTTCGTATTAATTTTAAAATTCTGTTAACTACGTACAAAGCTTTGAATGGTCTAGCTCCGCAGTACTTAAGTGACCTTCTACCACGCTATATTCCATCACGTTCATTAAGATCACAAAATTCTGGCCTGTTAATTGTTCCTAGAATATCACAATCCACAAAAGGAGGTAGATCCTTTTCATATTTGGCTCCTAAACTATGGAATAGTCTCCCTAACACTGTTCAAGATGAAGACGCTCACTCAGTTTAAGTCTAGACTAAAGACTCATCTATTTAGCCAGGCATACACCTAATTTATCCCTCAACTCACAATTAGGCTGCTTTAGTTAGGTCTGGTGGAACCAGAAACCAGAAACATTGATTGTGATTTAACTCTGCAATAAACTGAATGGCATCTATGCTAATTTTATTTTATTTGTTTCCCTGTCTCAACCTCGGGACTCCTATCCTGAGGTTACCAGATCCAGCTGGATCCAGCTCCATTCCTGCTTCGTGTTGGACTCCACTGATACGTGTTGCTGTGTGATGATGACTAATAGCAGCCGGTGCCAGCCAAACATCACTTCAGTCTATTATAATGGACAACTCCAACCATAAGACATGGGATACTTCATATGTCATTGCCTGAACCTTGGACTTAGGATAGACCTCACCAAAATTACCGGCCAGGCTGAACTGCAATACACCTAACTGATCTCTGCCTGCATCACCTCGGTCTAATGATGGACTACACTCTTGAAATGGAATACATAGTCTATCAATTAATTGCCAACAAAACCCTTCCTCAGCCAACTAACAAGGACAACTGCATCTATGTGAACTTCTGCAGTAAATCCGGATGGACTTCAAAGACATTAGTCATTAATCTTACAGTTCATACAAAATCTTTGTTTAAACACTGACCCTTAACACTTACTTAGTTTAATAATTTTAAACCATGACTTGCACTATACATAAGTAATATTGGCATTATATTCATGATGTTAGCCTGAGGGGAACTGGCGCCCACAGTGAGTCTGGTTTCCCCAAGGTTATTTTTTTCTCCATTAACCAACATCTTATGGAGTTTTGTGTTCCTTGCCACAGTCGCCTTCGGCTTGCCCACTGGAGATATAAATACAATTATTATTTAATTACTTATTTTTAAGCACAATTCACAATCGTATTTTATCAAACTACACACTGATGACTCTAAGACATTATAGATATTACAGTTTTATTTCTGTTTATGCATGATTTTCTGTAAAGCTGCTTTGAAACGATATGTGTTGTGAAAGGTGCTATACAAATAAAAATGACTTGAATTGACTTGACTAATTTACAATTACACACCTCCTGCGAGAGCACTGCCCCCAGTCTTCTGTCAGATGAGTCCATCTGCAAAATAAAGGGGAGAGAGAAATTCAGAGCATATAAGTGCGGTCCCCCACAAAGTGCAGATTTTACTTTTAAAAAAGACTGTTGGCATCTAGATCAGATGGAACATTCTAAATTGGCCCAAAAGGGTTTTAAATATGTATTTTCATAATCACATGTTTCCGGTAGGAGAAGGGGAGTGGCTATTTTAATATCAAATAAGCTTAGGCATGACCACCAAACTGAAATTAAAGATAAAGAAGTGCATTCAATTTTAATCAAAGGACAAATTGAACACTACTTGAAGGAGAACGACAATGGAGAGGTATCCCCGGCAGTACTTTGGGATGCTTGTAAAGCTGTCTTGAGAGGAAAAATAATTGCAGAAACCACATTAGCTAAGAAATTAAGACAGGAGAAGTTATTTAAATTACAAACAAAGCTAAAAGAGTTGGAAATGGAACATAAAAGTACACAAGCTCAAAGACCAGGCTTAATGCAAGAAATTGAAAAAGTAAAAGAAGAAATCACAGCGATACATAATGTGGAAATAGAGAAGAATCTCAGTTTTCTAAAACAGCGCTATTACAAAGCTGGGAGTAAGTCGATAAAACTCCTGGCTCATAAGCTCCGTAAATAACAAGTTGATAACACAATTTACAAAATTAGAGATCCTAAAACAAAAAAACCTTTACATAGATTGACAGAAATTCATGAACAATTTGAAAATTTTTATACAAAATTATACACAAAAAATGCATCCAGATCGGAAATAGATATCAAGGCATTCCTAGTTTCTTTAAACTTACCTAAAGTAACAGAGGAACAAAATGAAAGTTTAATAAAGGATATAACCTCACAAGAACTGCTGACAGAGATTAAGATCAAACAAATCACCAGGCACAGACGGGTTTACGGCAGAATGGTATAAGAAATTCAAGGAACAGCTTGTTCCTATCCTTCTTCCTGCCTATAACACTGCTCTTCATAGAAAGGAGGTTCCTATTTCTTGGAATGAGGCAATTATCTCCCTCATTCCAAAGGAAGGAAAAGACAAGCTAAAATGTGGTTCTTGTAGGCCTATTTTGGTCCTGAATGTTGATTATAAGTTATATACAGTAATACTTACTAGGAGAATAGAAAAAATACTTCCAGAATTAGTTCATAGTGATCAGACAGGGTTAATTTGGCAAAGACAAATGCAGGACAATGTCAGACGCACACTACATATAATGAAACACATTCAAGGGAGTAACATACCAGCAATGATAGTGAGTCTGGATGCCGAAAAAGCCTTTGATTCCATCAGGTGGTCATACCTATATAGAGTCTTAGAACAATTTGGTGTCCATAAAAACACTCCTAAAGCCATACAGTTTTTATATCAGTTTTTCATCATCGCATCATTAGCTAGGTAACTCCTAGCCAATTACATGTGAACCATTGCTTTATAAGTCTGCTCACAATCTATCACATTGTTGTTTCAGTGTGCTAACACGGCAACCTTCACCACCAGTTGAGTCCCGTCCTGCACGGGTGTAGGCTCCTCGCCCCTGCCTCCTATCTCTGGCAGGATATGACAGTTCTGAGTACAACTTCTTCGGACCGCCATTAAAGTAAGACATTACTTTAACTCAACTGTAAATAAGAAGAGGAATTGGGCACAAAATGATCTACTGAAGATATTCTTGTCTGCTTATAAGGCTTCTACACAATTAGTAAAGTAATTTCTACATTTTATCATTGTCTTCAAAATAATAGATCAGAATTTACCTCCTATGTCAAAACAAAATGGGAGAAGGAAGGAAATATGATTATAACAGAAGAGGTTTGGTTAAATACATGTAAACATCAGTGGGAAACCACAGGCTCCCACCAGTGGAGATTATTTGCCTGGAAAAACTTAATTCGATTTTTTGTTACTCCAGTACAACAGAGTTACAGTGAAAGAGGATCTCAGTGTTGGAGACAATGTAACTCCGAAGTAGCAAATCATCATCATATATTCTGGCCATGTCCAGTTATTCACTTATTTTGGAAAGACATCCATAGGACATTAGAGGCTATATTAAAGATTAACATTCCATTCCAATTCAATGTGTTATATTTTGGAAACTTGGATTTCCATGAGACTAATTCTACATACCTATGGAAAATACACCTGGTAGCAGCCAAAAAGGCTATTACTTGAAAATGGCGTCAACCTACTTCACCCACTATAGATGACTGGAAGGCAATTGTAACTGAGATATATAGGATGGAAATCCTTAGCTTTGCGTTAAAAGTAAAAAAAATAAAAGGGGCTTTTTTTGTGGAGATGGAGGGAATTTGTGGACCCAGAGAATTAGTAATTATATAATAGATGTCATCACAAAATGTCATTGTAAAGTAAACATTGTAACTGTGCAAATGTGCTATTACACTGTACAGTACCCTGTTTCAATTATTTATTTATTTATTTTTTAATTCCTCTGTTTGGGTTCAATAGGTGCTATTTTTGTGAAATAGTTTTGTGAAATTTATAGGAAGTCATCTTGACTTGAATGTATCCAAATTTTGTAATGCATTTGTGACTCCGTCCACTGGACCGGATCGGGAGCCCCCTTTCTAGTGAGATTAGTCAGCAGGCTGGTGACATCAGAACAACTAGGCACAAACCTTCGGTAGTAGCCAGCCAACCCCAGAAACTGTCTCACCTCCTTTTTGGTCTTGGGCCTTGGGCAGGCCGCGATCACTGCGGTTTTGTTAATTTTGTGACACCCCTGCCCATGACCCAAGTGGAACCCCAGATATCGAACTTTCACCCCCCAATTGCGCACTTCTTCGGGTTGGCCGTGAGCCCCGCCTGTCACAGCGACCTCAGGACGGCTCTCAGATGTTGCATGTGCCACTGCCAATAATTACTATAAATTATTATATCATCTTGATAAGCTGCAGCATGTGTGGCCTGAGAATTTTGTCCATGAGACGCTGGAACGTGGCGGGGGCCCCGAAGAAACTGAATGGAAGGGTCATGAATTGGTGTAAACAGAATGGTGTGGAAAAAGCTGTTTTATTCTCGGGAGACTGGAGTTAAAGGGATCTGCCAATAACCCTTTGTTAAATTCAGTGTCGAATAAAATTGAGCCGTGCCCAACCGATCAAGCAATTCGTCAATCCGGGGCATTGGGTACATGCCAGATTTGGACACCACGTTCACTTTTCGATAGTCCACACAGAATCGGATCGGACTGTCGCTCTTAGGTACCAGAACTATTGGGCTGGCCCAGTCACTGTGTGACTCTTCTATTATGCCCATCTCGAGCATTGCCTCTAATTCTTCCTGAACTATCTTTTTTTGTGTTCAGGAAGGTGATGGGGTGGCTATGAACCACCACCCCTGGGGTGGTCTTGATGTGGTGCTCAAGAACACATCTGTGAATTCCGCTTTCAACTTGGCCACCTCTGAGTGCTGCGACGGTGAGAGGTGGTCTCCACACGGGACAGGGGTGAACTGATTAGGTTTGAGAGTCACCTCCGGCCCAAGCTCCGCCCTCTCTGGGACTACCATCGCCAAGGCCACAGGAACCACCTTCCTCCAAGCTTTTAGGAGATTGAGGTAGTAAACTTGATGTGCCCTGCCCCTATCCATTCGCTTAACCTCATAATCGAAATCTCCGACTCGCCGTGTGACCTCAAAGGGCCCTTGCCACTTGGCGAGTAATTTAGAGCTTGAGGTGGGCAGTAATACAAGCACTTTATCTCCCAGTGCGAATTTCCATAGTCGAGTGCCCCTGTCATACAGCCGGCTTTGATGTCCCTGAGCTTGGAGCAAATTCCTGTGTTAATTGACCCAAAGTGTGGAGTTTTGCTCTAAGATCAAGAACGTATTGAATTTCATTTTTGCTCTTTGAAGGTCCCTCTTCTAAAGCTTCCCATATGACATCAATTATGCATTGCGTCTGACACCCATACAGCAGCTTGAATGGAGAAAACCCTGTGGAGGCTTGTGGGACCTCTTGCACTGCAAATAACAGGGGTTCAAGCCACTTATCCCAATTTCTAGCATCCTTGTGCACAAACTTACGAATCATATTTTTCAGGGTTTTATTAAATCGTTCCACCAAGCCATCCGTTTGCAGGTGCTAAACACTTGTAAGAATTAGTGTTTGTGACATTTATGTAGTGTCTTGATCAGTGAGGATTTCTTTTGGAATCCCCACTCAGGAGATTATTCTGAAGAGTGCCTCCACAACACTACATGCTGAGATGTTGCACAGGGGTACTGCTTCCAGATATCATGTTGCATAGTCCACCAGAACTAATGCAAAGCGGTCCGTTCTAATGGCCAGACGAGGTCCATACCAATTCTTTCAAAGGCACCTCAATTAGCGGTAGAGGGCCCAATGGCACTTTTGGGATGGCGGTGGATTCACCAACAGACATTCACGGCACGCCGCACACAACCTGCGAATGTCCCTGTGAATACCCCGCCCAAAAAAATGGGCCATTATTCGGTTGAGTGTTTTTTCCTGTCCTAAATGGCCGGACATTGGATTATGATGAGCCGCCTGGAAGAGAGCTTCCCAACAGTTCTTCAGGACTAAAAACTGAGTTGTATTCTCTTTTGTTTGAGTATCCTGTATCACTCGATACAACCGATCTTTAATAACTGAAAAATATGGGTATGCGAGCACGACGTTAGGCTGGAGCTGTTGACCATCGATTACTCTCACTTGGTCAAATGTGTGTTTGAGGGAATAGTCATGTGACTACTCTAGGGGGAAATCCCCTTCAGGAAATCCCCTTCACCGCCTCTCCAACCATAGCATCGCACGTCACACATTATTTCAGATGACCCATCCGCACATATTTCCCTTAATAAATTCTTAAAATCAGGCCAATTTGTCCCCTAAATCAGGCTTGATGTTGGTTCCATTGGATGCTGGTGAGGGTCTGATCACTTCGCCCAGTGGTGAGGACTCCATGACTACATAACCAAGAATCCTGGGTTTCGGCACCAGTGTGATAAGTCTCAGTGTTCGTACACAGGAGGAGTTGGGAGACAATGAAGCAGTGCAGGTCAGACTTTATTTTTGGTCCTGTTGCACACTCTTAGTCTTAGGGCACTCCACTCAAATGTAAACAAACATAAATTCTCAGACACGCTTTAGATTCTTTAACAATGTTGACTTCTCAGGTACATATGTTCACACTACATTCTTGTCTCCCACCTCTGGCATGTCTTGGCTGCTTTTTGAAGTCTCTCTCCACTATCACTGTAACAAGAAACAGCTGTTAGAAATTATGCCAACCAGCTTGATGAGCCACACCACTCCCTCTATCCTGCAAACAGACACACGACCATGCCCCCATCCCCACAGTAGACAATCTATTTGAACACTTTAAATATAATATAATTTGTTATTTGTTTTGTATTGTTTACTTACAAGAGAAGCCCTGCCACATGACATCATATCCTGATCCTGTCACGAATCAGCAGAGAACAGGACCATAACACAGAGTAGAAAAATAAGGGGATTTATTTAAACAAAAACAAAGGCAAAATCAAACATAAACTCCCAGAAGGGGGAAAAAACAGACATAAACTACCCTGTAGGGGAAACAGACAATCAAGGCTGGGGTAGAGGAGAACGGGGCACAGGATCAACCGGACCGAGCTGGGATGAAACAGGACCAACAAACAGGACTTACATAGGGGAACAAACAAGATGAACTGGCACTAGACAGCACACACGAGGATGCTAAAATAGGGAGAGAAATCAAACGGGTTAACAGAGGACAGGTGAGGTAAATTAACTAATAATAAGCAAACAAGGAGGTGGGGTATGACATAAGACAGAGAGACACACGGTGATACAGAAACAAGTCACATGCTCTCACAAGACAACAAAACACCCGAATGGCATGAGTGCACATTGCCAAGACAATAAGGCAATATATGCCCATGCCAACCAACAAACAAGATGAGAGAATGTGTAGCAAGACCAAACAAAGCGATGCCACACATTCTCACACTAAACAAAAACTGAGCGTACATCGTGAGGCAAACGCTACACAATGCACGCAACAGTCGACAAAAACAAGACAGGACACATGTGCGAGAGTTCAGCCACACACACACACGACACCTTAGACCGAAGTGACTGAACCTCAGTACAACATGAAGACAGCTCGCCACCTGGGCGTGCAACGTGAGTGTGACACGAGGTGCACCCGTGTTCGTGAGAGACAGATAAACTATTGAGTGTATACTGCCAAGATGACACAAGCGCAATGCATCCACGTCAATAACAGACAGACATGGAGCACGAGTGTCCGGAATCCGACACAGACCGAAACCGAACCAGACAGGAAGTCAGGATCCAGCACTGTGCTCCTGACATGAAATAAAACACACCGAAGAGCGCACAGCAGGGAATACAACCGAAACAGTGCGCTCACCCAAAGACAGACACCGAAACACAATACAGACAGGGGACAATGATGCCACGTTCCATAGTGACAAGACCGTGATGTTGCATTGTTCAAAGAAAAAAAATTTGCATGCTCAAAGTGTAGTGTGACCGCCCCTTTATTCCAAACTTTTGTAAGAAACCTCTTAACATTTGGCTGTCCAACAAAATAATGAGTGGAGAATAAGATGTTGAAATTTACCAAACAGTAGGACCATAGTTATCAATTTTTTATGCATATTTTGGCAAATGTAGAAGTAGTGGTTACTGGGCAGTTGCTAGTGTGATCCGAGTGGTTGCTGGACAGTTGCTAGGGTTTTTTGAATAGTTGCTAGGCAGTTGCTAGGGTGTTCTGAGTGGTTGCTGGGCAGTTGCTAGGGTTTTCTAGGTGGTTGCCAAGGCATTGATAGGGTGTTTTAGGTGGCATTTTATGGTAGTTGCCAGGGTGTTCTGAGTGGTTACAGGACAGTTGCTAGACTGTTCAGAGTGGGTGATAAGGTTTTGTTAGGGTGTGTGGCAGGATGAACGAGGCACAGACAGTTATTTTCAAGTGCACAGTCCCACAAAGGGGGTGTTTTATTGTGACAATAAGTAAAAGGAGAACGTAATGGTGCATGGTGTCTTCGGTGCAAGGGCGAGGTGAGCGTGTCGGTGTCTGTGTTCGTGAATCCGGTGTTTCGTGAAGTTTCCGCAGAATGCGTGCGGTGATCGGTGCTCACTTATTGCTGGAGTCTGGAATTGAGAGAGAAAGAGAAGAGGATTAGTGTCATGCCTTGGAGATGGTGCTCACCATCTTCCTCTTCCTCCAGCATTTAAATCCCCTCCAGCTGATCGTTCGCAGGTGACGCCGATCAGCATCTGCATTCCACGGTTGATTGGCAAATGAGCTCCAATTCCAGGGTGATGCTGAAACGCATGGAATACTCACCACACCCCTCCCCCAAGCAACGTCCTGGACCTGGAAGCACAAAGAGGGGATGGGGGGAGGGAGTGAACTTTTACACAGACCTGACAAACCTTTGAACATGCTGGACAGACCGTCTGCATTGCCGTTGGCTGCCCCCGCTCGATGTTGCACCTTGAAATGGAAGTCCTGGAGGGCGAGGAACCAGCAGGTTACCCGGCATTAGAGTCATTCGCTCGTGCCATCCGTTGCAACGGGGCATGGTCAGTCAGCAGAGTGAAGCTCCTGTCCAGTAGATTGTATCGTAGCTCCAGGATGGCCCACTTTATGGCCAATGCTTCCTTTTCCACGTCCGCATACCGGGTTTCGACTGGGGTCAGCTTCCGGCTGATGTACACTACGGGGTGTTCTTCCCCCTGTTGGACTTGGGACAAGATGGCCCCCAACCCCGTATCTGAGGCCTCTGTTTGTAGGAGGAAGGGGCAGCTGAAATCTGGGGCGTGTAGGACCGGAGCTGAGGTCAGGGTGTTCTTCAACTTCTGGAAGGCTTCCTCTGTGGGGCAGCTCCATTGCATCTTCTCAGGCTGCCCCTTCTTGGTCAGGTCTGTTAGGGGACAGTCTATAGTGGAGAAGTGAGGAATGAAGCATCGATAATATCCTGCCAACCCAAGAAATGCACATACCTGGGTTTTGGTGGTTCCTGGGGCATGATCAGATCCCTTCCAATCTGATATCCCAGGTAGCGTGCCTCCGATGCTCCTAGGTGGCACTTCTTTGGATTGGTGGTAAGTCCAGCTTTCCTCAGTTCAGACAGCACCCTCCGCAGATGGTCAAGGTGGTTCTCCCACCGCTCCAAGTGGATCACAACATCGTCCAGGTAAGCTGCTGCATATGCCTGGTGGGGTCTCAGGAGGATGTCCATCATCTGTTGGAAGGTGGCAGGTGCCCCATGTAAACCGAAGGGTAGCACCCGGTAC
The DNA here is from genome assembly GCF_019703515.2 of Myxocyprinus asiaticus. Taxonomy (NCBI): domain Eukaryota; kingdom Metazoa; phylum Chordata; class Actinopteri; order Cypriniformes; family Catostomidae; genus Myxocyprinus; species Myxocyprinus asiaticus. Next base: position 19,921,505 of record NC_059351.1, read on the forward strand.
TGCCAGTGGCCGTTAGGTGTGCTGAATGCTGTCTGTTCCCTGGACTATGGGGCTAAGGGTACCTGCCAGTATCCTTTGGTCAGATCCAGGGTGGATATATACCGTGCTCAGCCCAGCCGCTCGATGAGCTCGTCCACTCGGGGCATGGGGTATCTGTCGAAGGTGGAGACTTCATTCAACTTCCAGAAGTCATTGCAGAAGCGGAGGGTGCCGTCACCCTTCGGAACCATCATGATCGGGCTGGACCAGGGGCTTCTGGACTCTTCGATGACCCCGAGTTGTAGCATCCATTGCACTTCCTCCTCTATAGCCTGTCGGCAAGCCTCCGGGACCCAGTAAGGATGCTGGTGCCCGGGGCGACTCGAAAACACGTCACTGAACTGTCCGACCAGGGCTTCCAATTCCTTCTTTTGAGCCTCTGTTTGGGCGTACCCGATGACTCGTCTCTTGGGATCGGTCCAGCGTTTGAGGAGGTTAATGTGGTAGATCTGCTCCGCTCATCTTCGTCCTGGCTGTCGGATGCGATACTTTACCGGCCCTGTCCATTCCACCACGGTGTAGGGACCCTGCCAGGTGGACAGGAACTTAGACTTGGCACAGGGGATCAGCACCAGGACCCGGTCTCCGGGGTGAGCTTGGGCAGGGCGGTCGTACGTGCGCTGCTGGGCCCGTTGGACCTCTGCCAGATGTTCATGCACCAGGGGCATAATTTTCTCGATCCTCTCCCTCATCTCATGTACATGCTCAATTACTGTTTGGTGCGGCGAGTGCTATTGCTCCCAAGCCACCCGGGCGATGTCTAGCAGGCCCTGGGGCTGGTGACCGAACAATAACTCAAAGTGCATGAATCCAGTGGATGCCTGAGGCACTTCCCTGATGCCGAACAGCAGACAACAGCCACAGATGGGCTAGACAGGACAGCTGCGAAGCCTGTACGCGGGCAGGAATCTAAGCATCATACACCCATTCATGGAAGCGCTGCGCCGCACATACTGGTGAAAGCCCCACCTGTGCCAAGATCTCATTCTTTAGTGCTTTGTAGTCGTCAACGGAGGCTGGGCTAAGTGCGTAGCAGGCGCGCTACGCTTCCCCCGTCAGAAAGGGCGCAAGCATTCTCGCCCACTCGCTCCTTTCCCACCCCCCCTTTCAGCTATCACCTTGAACGTATGCAGATACGCCTCCCCATCATCATGCTTCGTTATCTTGGTGATCAGCTGACTAGCTCGGGCACGGGGTTCAGGGATCGGTACGTGAGCAGCGGCTTCCAATCGCAGCGGCTTCCAATCGCAGCTGCATGAGCTCCTGTTCCGCCCGCTCTTGACGTGCTGAAAGTTGTTCCGTGATTTGTTGTTGGCAGAGGGAGATGTTCGCAAGCTGATGCATGAGCTCCTCCATTGTTTCCAGAGAGAGAGCTGGACCTGTGGAAAAACCAGATGGAGAATTGGGGTAAGTTTCATTGTCTGACCTCATTTTCCTCATTTCTGCCCGCATTCTCCACCAAACGCACGGGATACTTGCCACAGGTGTTTATGGTAGTTAACAAGACATTGTTAGGTAGTTGCCAGGGTGTTCTGAGTGGTTGCTGGCTGCTCAATTTCTCAGGTGTTTTGAGTGGTTGCTGGGTAGTTGCAAGGATGTTCTAGATGACTGCTAAGGTTTTGATAGGGTGTGGTTAACAGGGCTTTTTACTGCAATTCTACGGGTGTTCTAAGTGGTTGCTGGCAGTTGCTAGGGTGTTCTGAGTGGTTGCTGGGCAGTTGCTAGGGTTTGCTGAGTAATTGCTGGGCAGTTGCTATGGTTTTCTAGGTGGTTGACAAGGCATTGACAGGGTGCTTTAGGTGGTTACTAGAGCATTTTTTAATGCATGCTTCAGGTTTTTCCACTTTTCTAAAGTTTCTAATGTGTGTATTTTACTGCATGCACCCATTTTCTCTCTTTTTGTCTTTTCCCGCTTGTCTACATCTCGCGTCTCGACTGCATGCATTTGTTTTCTCCACTGTGTTTTACACGGATTATTGCATTAATCTCAAACATCTACTGATCAGGAACCACATTGATCTCAAACCCTCACCACTCAAGAACAACCATAACAACAACAACAACAAACAATTGCGGTAAGTCATGGCTCATGTTATTTCTTCCTGCATTGCATGCCACATGTTTACTATAGCTCCTTCCATCAGCAATGAGGGATTCACATGTATACATCATGATGGTGCCACGGATGGCTGCCTCGGTGTGGAGCGCTTCTATTGTTTTCTTATTTTTGTTTGTTTGTCCTGTGTTTAGTAATCTTTTTTCAGTCAGTTTTACCAGAGACGAACTGCTGAACATTCGACAGCATACACCAGTCAATCTTTTCCCGGATTTTGAATATTCAGACGTTTTGTTTGACATTTTAGTCAGAGGCGCGGCTGTGTTGTTTAAACGCGCTATGAGATGCAGGCGAGGGAGACGAGCAGGCGCGCTGTTCAAACTCCGTCGGCAGGGCTTTGAACAATGCTGCCAAGCATTCATCTAGCGAATCTCCACTCTCTCCCTAACAAAACGGATGAACTACATCTCCTCACCCACACAAACAAGGACTTTTCAAACTCTGCTGCCTTGTGCTTCACAGAAACCTGGCTGAGTGAAGCCATTCCAGACAGTGTGTTACATCTACTGGGCTTTCAACTGTTCAGAGCGGATTGCATCGCAGAGTTAATGGGGAAAACGAGAGGCGGTGGAACATGCTTTTACATCAGTGAAAGTTGGTGTACAGATGTAACAACGTTAAAGAAGATGTGCTGTCCTAATTTGGAAGCGCTCTTTATTAACTGTAAGCCTTTCTACTCGCCATGAGAGTTTTCCTCATTTATTCTGGTGAGTGTGTATATAGCACCAAACGCGTGTTTGAATGCCGCGCTGCAACAGCTGGCTGATCAAATCACAGACACGGAACAACAATACCCGGACTCAGTTATTATTATTCTTGGGGATTTTAACAAAGAAAACCTCACATGTGAACTGCCCAAATACAAACATCACATTACATGCCCAACCAGAGACAGAAATATACTGGATCATTGCTACACAACAATAAAGGATGCATATCGCTCTGTTCCTAGAGCAGCTTTGGGACTATCTGATCACTGTCTGGTTCATCTTCTTCCAACCTACAGACAGAAATTAAAATCTGCTAAGCCTGTATTAAGGACTGTAAAGAGATGGACCAACGACACAGAGCTGGAACTACAAGCCTGCTTTGACTGCACTGATTGGAGTGTTTTTGAGGCTGCAGACACCAATCTGGACGAGCTCACAGATACTGTTACATCATATATCAGTTTTTGTGAGGATATGTGCATTCCTACTAGGACTTATTTAACATTTAACAATGACAAACCATGGTTTACAGCGGAACTTAGGCTGCTTTGTCAGGCCAAAGAGGATGCTTACAGAGTTGGGGATAAAGTCTTGCACAATCAGGCCAGGAACACACTGAATAAGGGAATCAGAGTGGCTAAAATAAGATACTCTGAGAATCTGAAAAACAAGTTTTCAGCTAATGAACCTGCATCAGTGTGGATGGCATGAAACAACTTACAAATTACAGGACTCCTGCCCCCAACCCTGTGGTGGACCAACAACTGGCTGACGACCTGAATGTGTTCTACTGTAGATTTGAAAGGCCCAATCTCACACCCCACACCCACTCTGACCTTCACTTCACACAAACACAAACACCTTCTGCAACCCACCTCCTCCCCCCTCCTGCTACTCAACCTGCACTTAAGATCTGTGAAGATGATGTGAGCCGCGTTTTTCGACAACAAAGGATAAGGAAAGCACAGGGCCCAGATGGCGTCTTAGATCCTGTGCTAACCAGCTGGCCCCCATCTTCACACAGATCTTCAATAGATCACTGGAGCAGTGTGAAGTCCCATGCTGTTCCAATATCATCCCCAACCCAAAGAAACCAAAAATCACATGACTTAATGACTACAGACCTGTCGCCCTGATGTCTGTGGTCATGAAATCATTTGAGAGACTGGTGTTGGCCCACCTGAAGAACATCACTGGACCCTTTCTAGATTCCCTTCAATTTGCTTATCGAGCAAAGAGGTCTGTGGATGATGCAGTCAACATGGGATTGCATCATATCCTGCAACATTTGGACAGACCAGGGACATATGCAAGGATCCTTTTTGTGGACTTCAGTTCGGCTTTCAACACCATCATCCCAGCTATACTCCAGAATAAATTACACCAACTCTCTGTTCCCATGTCTATCTGTCAGTGGATTACCAGCTTTCTGATAGACAGGCAGCAGCTTGTGAGACAGGGAAAACTCACTTCCAGCACCTGTACAACCAGTACTGGTGCCCCCCAGAGATGTGTGCTCTCCCCACTACTCTTCTCCCTCTACACCAATGACTGCATCGCCAAGGACCCCTCTGTCAAGCTCCTGAAGTTTGCAGATGACACCACTGTCATCGGCCTCATCTGAGATGACGATGAGTCCGCATACAGAAGGGAGGTTAAACAGCTGGCTGTCTGGTGCAGTCAAAACAACCTTGAGCTGAACATGCTCAAAACGGTGGAGATGATTGTGGACTTTAGGAGGAACACCCCAACACTGACCCTCCTCACCATTCTAAACAGCACTGTTGCAGCAGTGGAGTCATTCAAGTTCCTGGGCACTACCATCTCACAGGACCTGAAGTGGGAGACCCAAATTCACTCCATTGTGAAAAAGGCCCAGCAGAGATTGTACTTCCTTTGCCAGCTGAGGAAATTCAACCTGCCCCAGGCGCTGCTGATACAGTTCTACTCAGCAGTCATTGAGTCTGTCCTCTGCATTTCAGTAACTGTCTGGTTTGGTTCAGCTATGAAATCAGACATCAGAAGACTACAAAGGACAGTTCGGACTGCTGAGAGGATTATTGGTTGCCCCCTGCCCCCCCCTGGAAAAATCACTCTGGACCCCACTCACCCTGCTCACTACCTTTTTGAACTGTTGCCTTCTGGCCGACGCTTCAGAGCTCTGAGCACCAGAACTGTCAGGCACAGGAACAGTTTTTTCCCTCAGGCTATCCATCTCATGAACAGTTAAATTGCCCCTTTGAGCAATAACTATGTGCAATACACAGTTTAGTCTTTCTTATATTTATCCAACACATCCAACCTCTTCTGCCATTTCATTCCTCTGGAAAAAAAAAAAAAAACATTTGCACTGTACATAACAGATTGTATTAGATTTGCATTACCCATGTGTATGTGTGTATGTATGTATGTGTGTGTCTGTACGTATGTGTATAATTATTTTTTATTTTTTATTATTATCTGTGCCTTGCTGCTGTTTTTGTATTGTTTTTGTATTGTTGTACACTGGAAGCTCCTGTCACCAAGACTAATTCCTTGTATGTGTAAGCATACTTGGCAATAAAGCTCATTCTGATTCTGATAAATTTAAGGAATTAGTCAGGTTGATGGAGAAGTTTAATGAGTTAGAGACATGCATCCGAATGCTAGTGGAGGTCAGTGAGAAAAAGAAGCCGGTAGATATATGTTATTATAAAAATATAACATTTTGGCTGTCCAATCAAATAATGAGTCAAAAAAGAGTTATGTCCAAACTGACCAATCAATATCCAGGAACACAGCTATCCATTTTATCTGCACATTGTACATCTTTTTGTTTTTAAAGTTTTTGTCTCTTATAGTTGTAGTTGTACAGCACATTGGTCAACTGTTGTTGTATAAAGTGTGCTTTATAAATACATTTGACATTGACATACTGAAAATAATACTTTGCATATATACTGCATACTACAGAATTTGTAAGAGTAGTGTGGTAGAGCACTTTTCTGGACAACCATTGTGTTTGTCTTTCAAAACATTTGTCCTTGTCAGCTTCTGTCCTCTAGTGTTTTGTTGCAAGGACAATATTTGTCTGATATTCATCAATGGCACAGTTATGAGATATTTCTGATAGAAACATTTAATAAAATTTGTATTTCTGTCGAAAAGAGCAGATACATGAGTGATGTGTTTGAAGGGGTGAAGAGCACTGAAGCTGAATATTCTGTAATACAGCTGACAGTGCAGCACATGATAAGAGACATAATCCATCTTAGATCACAATGAAATCTAAAAAAATATTAAACAAAATTTTTACTCTGAATGAGTTTGTTTTCTTTTTGTAAGAGGCCCACCTTAATAATGAAACATCCATCGCTCTTTATCTGACTGTCTTATTCATTGACATTGCAAATCCTGCAATGTTCATTTAAATTGTTAAAATAATAGTTCACCAAAAATAAAAATCCTGTTGTCATTTACTCACCCTCATGTCGTTCCAAATCACTTTTAATTTTTTTTTCTTTCTAAAATGGAACTCAAAATGACATGTTTAGCAGAATGTTTAAGCTGCTCTTTTATAATTTAATGACATTCACTGTACATTATGTTTTTTCAATCTATATTCATTTGAAACTAAAATCATAAACTGATCTGAGATAAAATTCTATTAAAGCTCTGATCTCTACTGAATGGACACCATAAGGGGGATTCACACTGAAAGTAACTACCGGTGACAAAGTGGCAAGAAATCATTAATTTTCAATGAGAGTTGGTTACATGAGTGACAGCAATCACTGGCGTCATGATGACTTATTTTTGCTGATAAGATCAGAGTAATTTGTTATTTCTTTTACACCACATTTTATATATATATATATATATATATATATATATATATATATATTCTGCACATACATACATAGTTCTCGACAGTTTGGGATTGAAATTGCAAATTAAAAAAATATATACACTACCGGTCAAAAGTTTTGAAACACACTCATTCTTTATTATATTTTATTTTATTATTTTTTTATTTTTAATTTTCACATATTATAATAATAGTAAAGTCATCAAAACTATGGAATAATATAAATGGAACTATGGGAATTATGTTGTGACTAAACAAAATCCAAAATAAATCAAAACTGTGTTATATTTTAGCATCTTCAAAGTAGTCACCCTTTGCCTAGAATTTGCAGACATGTACTCTTGACATTTTCTCAACCAACTTCTTGAGGTATCACCCTAGGATACTTTTAAAACAGAATTGATCTATGTTGGGCACTTATTGGCTGCTTTTCTTTATTATTTGGTCCAAGTCATCAATTTCAAAAACTTTTTGTTTAATTAAATTTTAGTTTTATAATGAAATAAATTAATATGGTGGCACAATTACATTTTTGTCTACAAAACTAATTTCAAACATTTAAGCATACACCTTCAGATCAAATGATTTTTAAGATCACGAGAAACATTTCAGTCAAGTGTTTCAAAACTTTTGACTGGTAGTGTACATATACAGTATATATATATATATATATATATATATATATATATATATATATATATATATATATATATATATATCAGTGGCGGGCCGTCCATTTAAAGTCTAGGCCTTCAGTGTGATTCATGCCATTAAGAAAATGCTTCACAATGAATAAGACACTCTATGCCTTTGGGCATCATACATTTTGTCGCAGCAAATTAGTAATACCAATTGACATTTTAAAACACGTCCACGCACAAAAGCCAGAACTTGAAAGGATGCTTAATGCTCAAGCAAGCCTCATTTTAACTGCAGCATGACTGTTTTGTGAAATGAACATCTCCCGAACAGACATTCAAAAATCATAATTTTTCATAAGAATCTACCAAGGAGGTCTATAATACCTGGAATAATTGATCTAATAATATTTGCGATTTAAATGTTGCTTGCAATAAATTTCATTTCGTCAGGGTACACGGTTATGCTGCGTTCCATTCAAGTTGGATGTGGGATATTCCTACTTGATATCTCCGGTCATAAATGCATTCCATTCCCCGATATTCGGAACTACAACGCTCCCATTAGCTTAGCAGGGGTTTGACTCTCATTAGAGATGTCTCCTAGCAACCCAACTGATAAACAATGCTGCAGTGCTAGCACTTGTGCTTCAGGTGTACGATTATCAAAAGAGATTATAATGTTTTATACACCTGTTTCTGCGAGCCTTTGTTAAACATATCATGTAATGTGGAAACAAACTCATTTATCGATATTACTTAATAAAGTGAATGTTTATCACTTACTTTGCATATCTCCCTGTGTGTCCACATGTTTGTGTGACATCATGCCCCTGCATCTCGGCGAAATCGGAGTTGAGAATTTTTACATGAGCCTACAAGTTGTAATTCTGACTTCAAGATGCATTCCATTGCACTTTCCCTAGTAGGAAGTTGTAAAATCCAACTTTCCGAGTTGAATGGAACGCAGCACTACTTTTCAAAACTTGATCCGACACTGACTGCTCAAGCAGCCTAAAAAACTCCTGATGTTGCTATAACAATGCAAAAAGCACTTACCAATTTACTTGAAGTGAAAATCAGTCCTCCTTTCCTGTTTAATAAATTAAGCAATCACACAGTCATGCAGAACAACTCGTGCTTTTAAATTCATAAGTATCTCTTTCTCAATGGCGATAGTGGCAGTGATGACAGCCGACTCCTCAGCAAGATCTCGTGCTTTTCACTCTTGAATTACGTACTTCACTTAAAGCGTGATTGCGTCACTCAAGTCCAGCTAGAAGGCCTCCTTCGGGACATATCCTAAAGATCACACCCACCAAGAACAAATACATCAATCTGATTTGCTGATGAATCTGACAATCTGACTTTAGTTGCTCATTCATTTGCACTGTTGAGGGATTCTATGGAAATTCTGAAGGCCTGATGGGGTGGAGCTCAAACTCATGCGCTGCTTCATGCATGCGATTTGTGAAACAGTTGTCACACTTTGCTTGAAGCATAAAGGAATAAATTCTGACTGGACAAACTTTTCGTTTTTCTCTATTTGTTTGTAGATTAATTAAGAGTGGAAAGCGATTAAAAATGCATAGGCAAAAAGGTGATTGAGAATGGAAGGATGAAAAATATTTATTTATTTGGCATGTTAGGCCAGCAGAGAAGAAGGGCCTGAGAAATCGCCACTGATATATATAGACGTGTGTGTGAGTGTGTGTGTGTTATCTCAGTAAATATAAGTATTATATATAAATATAAAGTAAATATTAGTTTTCTAAATGGTTGCTGGGCAGTCGCAAGGGTGTTATGAGTGGTTAATGGGCAGTCACTAGTCACAATGTTTGCTGGCAGTCACAGTGTTTGCTGGTAAGACGCTAGTGTGTTCTAAATGGTTGCTGGGCAGTCACTAGTGTGTTGTTAGTTGTTGCTAGACAGTCACTAGGTTTTTCTGAGTGGTTGCTGGGCCGTCGCTAGTTTGTGCATGATATTGGGTCGATGTGTCTTCATGTGCCCGTGACAATTGCAGTTTCAAATAGAGATGGAGACTATGTGATGCAAATTTATCACATTTATAGCCTAAAATACAGATAAGTAATCCCATTGTCATAAGGACAAATATGTATTTTTAATAAAAAATCATTATGCAAAATACGGTTTCATATGATTAACAGGTGTTCTGTGTGGTTGTTGTGCTTTCGCAAAAATATTCTGAATGGGTGCAGTGTGATTGCTAGGGTGTTTTGAGTGGTTGCAAAGGCTTTGATAGCGTATTTTAGGTGGTTACCAAGGAACTGAAAGGTAATTGCCAGTGTGGTTGCTAGGGAGTTGCTAGGGTGTTTTGGTAGTTATTAATGGTGCTATTGGGTGATTGCAAATTACAGTATATACAGTAGACAGACATACAGACAGGTGGATAAATGGAGAATAGATATTTAATAAATATATTAAGATAATGTTTAAATAATTATTGCAATAAACAATTCTTCCACTTAGTAATATAGTTCATTATGGTTCATTAGTCATTAGGTGTAGACTGTTTACCATTGGACATACCAAATGCATATATATATATATATATATATATATATATATATATATATATATATATATATATATATCTGCAAACAGAATCGTGTGAGATCATACAAAATGCCACCTAGTAAATGATGTACAAATTTTCATGAGATCGGGTTTATTGTGCTATGTCTTTTCTAACTGATCGAACTTACAGTTCTTGCACAGCGGATTATCAAATATTGCAAAAATTCTATAGACTAACATTGATGGAATCTTCAAACACGCCAACAGAATGCTCGATAATTCAAACACCAACTCGAAAATGCAAATGTAGATGTGGCAGCGGGGGCGTGGTCTCATCCGTCCGGAGAGAGAGAAAGCAGTAAGGGCGCTTGCACCTGAGCTAGATTATGTTTAACACATGTCTCTAATACCAGTGAGCATGGGGAGAGCAGCATATAAGCAGCCACGCAACCAGCAGAGAGAGAGAGAGTCTGGCACAAGGAAGGCCACGGTGCTCCTGATGCTGTTGCGTTAAATCTGTTGTGTTTGTGAAGCTGATGTGTCTAAGTAACTACGTGCCTGTGAAGCTAATGTGTTTAAGAGTCTACATGCCTGTGAAGCTGATGAGTTTGTGAAGTTGTAAAGCATTGAAGTGGCTGATTAAAAGTCTTACCTGAGCCTGGAAAACCCACTTCCCTGTGTTCTCCTTCCCTTCTGCTGTAAAGTTTTGTTACAGTAAACAAACCCACAAAAGGCCTTTGATCTGCTTTAAGTTGTTCTCTCTCTCTCTCTCTCTCTCTCTCTCTCTCTCTCTCTCTCTCTCTCTCTCTCTCTCTCTCTCTCTCTCTCTATCTATCTATCTATCTGATGGTTTATCTGACTATCTATGTGACATTATGTCCATAGCTATCTGTTTGTCTTACTGTAATGTCTTTTTAACCACCAAACTTAAAACTTTAAAGTAAACTTAAAGTAGTTTAAACATTCAGACAAGACTTTGTCAGGTTTGTCTTGACAAACTTTACATATCTAGTTTTGTATATTCTTTATATGGTATTATTACAGGTTTTCACAATGACAGATTTCACAAATATACAACATATTTTATGTTCACAGATCTAAATCTTATGTTTAAAGAAATGTTTATAAATTTTTCAAAACGTATGAATATTTGGTTAAAGTTTGTTTGTATGTTTGTCTAACACGTTTTATAGCTTGAATTAAAGAATCAATGCTTTAAATTAGGCCTTTTGTTGATGTTTATCTGCATCTTTTACCCAGATGTTGCATAAAGTCAGTCAATCAGGTTACAGCGTGCCAGATGAGAAGGTGATTATCAAGTGTTATGTGCAATATGGATCATACAGTCAGTGAACGGACTGTGGGTGTGCCGTCTAGTCGCTGGCAAGCACGAATAAAACTCTGATAAAGAGAATGATATATGGAGACATCTTGCTTCAGGCCTATGTATTATAAATGTTAATGTCTCCCTAAAGCACATGCTCCCTTTGGTACTAATTGCTGTATGAACACATAGAGAGGAAGAGAGATCGAGAAAGGGTATTAAGAGTGTAAGATGGTGCTGGATTTGCCATCTATTTTCAAGGTCAATTGTCACCAAGTGGACATCCGTCAAAACCCAGAATGTGTAAACAGGCACAAATTACGCCACAGTCTCACAGATTGTTATCGAACATTAAAAAAGCTTCCCACTGTTTGAGAACACTTGCAGTCGACATGCAGTCGCTGCTTGTTGGAGGCGGATTTGAGTTGATGCAGAAAACATGGAAACAATTGGTTGCAAAATTATACCATCTAACGTTGCCATTAACATTGAGTATTATTTACCTACTCCTAAATCAAACATTGCTATATCGTCACTTCATTCATATTGTACATATTCTGCTTTTTATTTGCATTTAAATGCAGCATTTCAGTAGAGTGATGTTGGTAACACAGGGGTATATTTTACTTTTAGTTAAACTCTAAAATTAAAGTGTGTTTTTAGCTCCCCCGGTGAGCCTTTAGCATCTGTGAAGCATTTAGTGCATTTTGTTACCCTGAAATAATAATCACCTTGACAACATGATGCAATTTACATAATTATAGTACAAGTACTGCTGATTCAGATTATAGCAACTGCGCATTGTGCGAATAAGTTCTTTCCCCCCATGATTTAAATATCTTGATGTACAGAAAGTTTTTTGTAGCACAAATCCACATTCATCTCAAGATCTCTGCATAATTATATTAATATATTTAGTCTATGGATACAAGTAGATGCAGCATCTTAGGTGTAAACAATCAATTACTTTTTTTCTAGATAAATAAATAAACAAATAAAGATTAAATAAATATACATAAGGGAGTTTTATCAACTTCAGGCACTTTTAGTACTGTGGATTTCTAGAAAGTAAGGTCTCGTTAAAACATTTTTAAATTGTTAAAACTGTCTACTAACATTGTCCAACAGTGTGTACATGCATCACAGGAGATTTATGTCATTTTTGTCACGAAAATTCACATCATAGTGTCATTTCCAGCTCATCTCAAATTCTGTGTTGTGTTTAATTGAACTCTGTGGTGGAAATGAAGCTGATGGAAATGACATTTTTAACATATTTGAAAAAACAAAAACAAAAAAAAAAAAAAATCATCTTAATATTTTGTTTTTCTTGTTTTCCAGTAAAACAAATCTAAAAAAAAATATGAAAATATGAAAAATGTACTTTATTTTTTTCAGAGAAATCTAACTAAATTTTGTGAGGTTTTATGATTAAAACAAGAAAAAATATTTGACTGGGTTAAGTAAACTTTCTAAATGTAAACAAGTTTATGTTTCTTACCCCATTGGCACATTTGACATGTTTTCTTGTTTTAAACATAAAGTTTACTAAATTATGTCAGATTTCTCTGTAAATAAGACAAAATATCTTATGCCATTTTGCTTGTCAAGTAAATATATTTTGTTTTAAGAATATTTAGATATTTTTACTGGAAAACAAGACAAGAATACTAAGAAAAATATTTTGTTGCAGTGTTGCTAATTTTAAAGCTAATATTTTTTTTTTCCCATTAATACACACAAATTATATTTTCACACTTATTGCATAATTTGGCAAAATTACATCTTGACTGGACATGACGCCCAATAAAATTATTTAGCTCACAAGTGATATTTACATTTCCCCTTCTGTCACTCACTCGACGTCGCTCCTGAGAGCCCCGAACACCTTAGATCTTTGAGAAAAGGCCAATGAGGATTGGCGAGTGGAATTTGCATGCCACTCCCCTGGACATACGGGTATAAAAGGAGCTGGCTCGCAACCACTCATTCAGATTTTTTCTTTATGTGAGTATTCAGCAAGCTGAATACTACTGCTGTTCCATTCACCTCTTAAGAAGCGTATGCTGTTGGATATACGGCGCATTTCGACGAGATGAACGTCTTTTTAAAGATGCGTCTTTATAAAGATGCCTTTCCGTCTTTGTGTGATTCCTGGATGTGGTCGCTATCTCTCCGCTTCCGACGGCCACGGGCGTTGCCTCACGTGTCTGGGCAGCGATCACACTGAGGAAGCGTTCGTGGATGGTTCGTGTTCTCATTGCGAGAATATGACCATGGCAACGTTGCGGTCACGGCTTTCCTTCTTCCGGGGGAAAGCCACTCTAGCCGCCCACCTCGCCTTCTACCTCCGGGTACGAGGCCGGCCCGGCTGGCACTGGAGGCGATTTGGGGGCTTCAATGGGAGCGGCTCCGCAGGGTAAATCCCCATGGACCTCCCATTCCCCAGAACGCTCGTTTTCCCCCGGGAGGAGACCAGCTCGCCCCAGGGCCAGCTTAGTGTCCCTTTCGGAGCTCCGGAGCAGGATGAGTGCTCGATCGTTGCATCGAAGAGTGTACTGGCGATGTCAGATGCCGAGGACTCGATTGGGCTGCCACCTTCGGGTCGGCCTGCCCAGTTTGAAGTTGACGGCGAGATGACCGCCATGCTTGCCCAGGCCACTGCCTGAGCCCTCGTGGCTAGATGATTGGTTCCTGGGTTCGGGGTGCTGCTCATAGCCATGTCCCCCCCCCCGGTCCCTTTCTTCCCGGAAGTGCACTTTGAGCTGACGAGGTCATGGAGGGCACCTTTTTCTGCCCGAAACCGACCTCCCAGCTCGTCCGCTCTCACTACCCTCGATGGCAGGGCGGCCCACGGGTATACGGAGGTCCCTCAGGTGGATAAGGTGGTTGCGGTGCACCTGTGCCCGCAAAGCGTAGCCACCTGGCAGGATCACCCGGCACTCCTTTCCAAGGCCGTCTCTGACGGCCAAAGCCTACAGCGCTGCTGGTCAGTCCGCCTCTGCCCTGCATGCCATGGCCCTCCTGCAAGTACACCAGGCCAAGGCACTAAAGGAACTGCATGTGGGTAGTCCTGATCCCGATGTGATGCAGGAGCTGCACTCGGCAACCAACCCTCCAGGCGACGAAGGTCACGGCGCGAGCACTCGGGCAGGCGATGTCCACCCTCCACCTGTGGCTGAATCTGGTCGAGATGAGGGACGCGGACAAGGTTCGCTTTCTCAACGCCCCCATCTCCCAGATTGGCCTATTCGGCGACACCATCGAGGAGGTGAGGAAGCAGATGGCGGCTATACAACCCCGGCACAGCTCAAGATCCCATATCCCGTCTGCTCACCGAGGGCGTCCCCCTGCGGCTGTGAAAGCCCAGCCCCCCACAGGAAGCTGACGCCCCTCACCTCACGGGCCGACACGAGGACCCAGAAGGCTCCTAAGCACCCCTGAGATGGACGACCCAGGGAGCGAGATGTCTGCTGCAAACCCGGAGCTGGTATCCAGACCACTCCATCCCCCGGTGGAGGGCCGGGAGGTAAATCCTTGGTTTTCTTTTATGTTCGCCGCACCCCGAACGGGCTGCGGTACCCACATTCTCAAAAGAGTAGTTTCCTCACTCCCTGGGTCACATAGCCAGTGTTTACGACTGCCGTTATCATGGCAACCGAGCACTGAGCACCTGCAACTTAGACGCCGCGAATGTGGGCCCCCCACCTTCGCGCGTCCGGTCATACCACACTCACACACATGGCCAGGTGGTTGTGACGGACTTTGAGGATTGTCAAAAAGTCCCTCCTCCCCCGTCGCCAACCCCCCCGATGCCAGGTACATGGAGCAAGGTAAGTGCTTTGAGGGTCCCCTCAGCGCAGCCACAAGTTCGAGACGAAGCGAGGCTCCTCGACGTGGCACCCCCTGCTCCCTCCCGTGGCGAGGCTCCACCCACAGGTATGTTAAATGTGATCGTCCCCTTAGTGCCCCTCGCCCAGAGCTTGGACGCATGGCTAGCGCTTTCCAACCCATCGCGGTGGTTGGCCAGGATCATCTGACTCGGCTACACGATTCAGTTCGCCAGGCGCCAGCTCCGGTTCAGTGGCGAGAACGCCGCCACCTTGCGTGCGGAGATCACGACCCTTCTGCGCAAGGGTGCGATAGAGCCTGTCCCTCCAGCCAAGATGAAAAAAGGGTTTTACAGCCCTTACTGCATCGTACCGAAGAAAGGCGGTGGATTGCGGCTAATCTTGGACCTGTGAGTTCTGAATCAGGCCTTGTACAGACTCCCGTTCAAGATGCTGACACCAAAGCACATTTTGGCGTGTGTCCGGCATCAAGATTAGTTTGCAGCGGTAGACCTGAAAGATGTGTACTTTCACGTCTCGGTTCAGACTGATGCACCTGCTACTACGCACGCAGCAGCTTGCTTGCACCTGCACCGGCAGTCCACGTAACACGGTTCAGCTAGTTGTGGCATTTCGTATAGGGACCCCTAATGTCACTACATCGACACAATGTCGAGTGAGTGACAGAAAGGGAACGTCTCGGTTACTGTCGTAACCTCCATTCCCTGATGGAGGGAACGAGACGCTGTGTCCCACCTGCCACAATGCTGTACTACCCGCTGAAATGGCCAGGACCCTGTCTCAGCTCCTTAGCACAAAACCTGAATGAGTTGTTGCAAGCCAGCTCCTTTTATTCCCGTATGTCAGGGGGAGTGACATGCAAATTTCACTCGCCAATTCTCATTGGCCTTTTCTCAAAGATCTGAGGTGTTTGGGGCTCTCAAGAGCGACCCCTGGTATCACTACATCGACACAACGTCTCGTTCCCTTCATCAGGGAACAGAGGTTATGACAGTAACCGAGACGTTTCTATGTTTAAATTTTATCAATTTTATTTTATTGACTTTATCAAGTACACTATCTTTTGAAAAAACTTCATAAGGGGCAAATTCACCACAACTGTGGGACAGTATTTATTTATTTATTTTTTAATTGAGAGAAATCATTTTCACACAATAAATATTGAAATATTTTATGATCTAACTCAAACTTTACCAGCTCCTTCTGCATTGTTTAACCCTGAATCAAGAACACTCATCATACTTTCCCCAAATGAGTTGAACAGTCCTCCGGCGTTTGGTAAGGAATATAAAATCCCGCTTTGCCAAGCAAGTGATCCACCCACACGTCTTTAAAGACAACATATTTAATCTTTTGCCCTTTTGCTCTTATGTCAGGCATGTCTTAAAGCTTCAGTGAAATTCAGAATCATTTAAGCATCATGGCCCAGAGTGCTGTATTTCTCTTTCTCTCAATTCATTGAGAAAAAAAAAATATTTTTTTCAGGTGTTCAGCATTATTGTGGAAAAAAGACAGATTCTCTATAGGCAACTGTACACAACAATTGAAAGCAATGACAGGTACTGACAGTTTAACGATGGGCAGAATGCTTCCCAAAGACAAAGTGCTTCTAATGTTCCCAAAATACACCACTTTAAAGTATGCCTGGTCATACTTTAGCAATGACAATAATGAGAGAGACGCTTGCATATGGACTGCTTTTGAACTAACACGCTTTTATCTTTTGATAAGTATTCGAAAGTATTCAATGTCTTATTCTGCAAATAAATAAATAAATCAACCAACTGATGTAAAATGGCCTGATATTACATGGTCAGCTCTTTTAAATATTTCCTCCAGTTTACATCAACATCAGATCATTCTGAGCAGAGATACATGTGTATCAGTGATGCCTCACAGGAAGCCTCTCTTTTAATAGTCACTTAATTTCCTGTCCAACACCTTATTTCCTGTTACCCTCTGTTCACCCCTTCATTTCCCTCAACTTTTACTCTTTATTTCATGTGAATCTTGTGAGGTGTAAAGTTATTTTTGCCCTCACAACTCTCAGTCATCACTGCTGGACACATCGTGCTAGATTGAAGTCAGAGTAGACGTCATATTTCATCTGGCATGAACTAAAACGAGGTTTTTCAGTTTTGGTTTGTGCATATTTGGTTATTTCATAGAAGTTCTGCATTAATATGGTGCATTTATATTGTATAGTAAAGTGTATTACAAAAACATTTATGAGTGTTGTGGATTAACTAACTGAAAGTAGTGATGATGCTACACAAACTACTTCATCCAGCATCTGGGGGCAGTGGTAGCTCAGCGGTTAAGGCTCTGGGTTACTGATCAGAAGGTCAGGGGTTCAAGCCCCAGCACTGCCAAGATGCCACTGTTGGGCCCTTGAGCAAGGCCCTTGACCCTATCTGCTCCAGGGGCACCGTATCATGGCTGACCCTGCACTCTGACCCCGGCCTAGCTGGGATATGTGAAAAAGAAGAATTTCACTGTATATGTGCAAATGTATAATGTGTGATAAATAAAGAAAATTATAATTAATTATTATAATTATCTTAACTGTTTTCAGAATAATGTATTTTCAGTAAATGTTTTTTTTTTAACAAGTAGCAGATAGCGTTGGGAAGTCTGATTCGTTCAGTTTGAATCAGTTTACAGATAAAAACAAAAAATAAAAAGAAAAGAAATAGTAAAACGATTAACTCAAGTTTGTTTATGAAAATCCCCAAAATATTTAAATACTGCTGTTTAGCACCATTTCGAGTCAGTAAGATAAATGATGGTGTTTGTTAAGTAGTTTTTTTTTTTTTACTTTTATTGTGTTTCTTGTAAACCTATGTGTGTTAAAAGAATATTCTGGATTCAATACAAGTTGAGCTCAATCTACAGCATTTTTGGCACAATGCTGATTACCAAACAAATCGAGGTTACAGTGAGGCACTTACGATGGAAGTGAATGGGTCCAATTTTTGGAGGGTTTAAATGCAGAAATGTGAAGCTTATAATTTTTATAAAAGCACTTGCAGTAATTCTTCTGTTGAAACATGTATTATTTGAACTATAATGTTGTTAAAATCATAGTTTTTATGGTTGTTTTAGAGATTTAGTGTTTATGGTGTTACATTGTCATGGCAACGAAGTTATAAAATTGGATATAACGTTACACTGAAAACGTTAATAAGCGATTTTATTACACTAAAATCATGTTAGCGCACATATTGTTCACGTCTTGTGGCTATACTTTATATATTTTTGTGAGTATTTTAACGTTTACGGATTGGCCCCATTGACTTCCATTATAAGTGCCCCATTGTAACACAGATGTTTGCTTTTTTTAAAGAAACGGAGGGACAAGTCGAAATTTATTTTTGTGGTAATCAATATTATACCACAAATGCACTGCAAAAAAAAAAAAAAAAAAAATTCAAGACAAGTGTTTTTGTATTGTTGTCCTATAAAATTATCTAAGCATTCTTAAAATGTTTTTTACTTGTCAAGCAAAATGGCATAAGATATTATGTCTTGTTTTAAGATAAATCTGACAGAATTAAGTGAACTTTAGAAAAAAAATATTTTTTCACTTTGAATTAAGTTGATTTTTCTTACCACATTGGCAAACAGTTTTTACTTGTTTTAAGCATTTATCTTACTAGATTTTGTAAGATTTGTCTCAAAACAAGACTTAAAATCTTTAAGAAGTTTGATTGTCAAGTAAATAAATGAACATAATACTTGTCTTGAAAATCTTTAGTTGCAGTGTGCTGTCGATTGAGCTTAACTTGTATTGAACCTGGAATATTGTATATGTCTGATATTGTAACCCTAATTGATATATTAATTATTTTTGTTCCAGATACATATTTCTCTTTTTACGTGTAATATATAATCTGATAATTGTTTATTTAAAAAAATTTCCCTTTTAATAGCTCCAAGTTATTTTTCTTGTTCCTAGCTTGCAGTGCAGCTTTCAAAACGATACCTTGGCAGTTAGTTTAGCTACTTTAAATTAGAATCATCTAGCAGCTTTAGAAGCTATAGTTTTAAATTATCTTCACAAACACTGATAAATACTCACAGTATATGCAGTGGAGAAAGATGCAGAAGGGGTTCTTGTGTTTTGATCCTTTGAAATACTGTATGTACAGTACACATTTATTTGGTTTTGAACTTCTTTAGCTAATCATAGTCTGTCATTTGAGGAATGTTAAATATCTCATATACATGTTGGTCTTTTGCATGCTTCTATAGGAGCAGCGCTTCAGCTGCGACCAACAGGTTATCGATGCACCATCGCTCAAGTGCACGACCTCCTACTGTCAGTTCATTGATTTACAATGTCCACATGTGGTATCCCTGCTATTCACATCACTCTGTTGTTGCTAGGCAACTGCTCAACAAGACGGGAGTTTGGGAAATTATGTGTGGAAAGAAGGCAAAACTGAAGTTTTTGAAAACTGAAGGAAAGAGAGAGAGACTTACCAGAGAGAGTTATCATTTCTATTATTCATTTACCATTTGTTCTCTGTCAGCCCTACAATATGAATGTGAATAGCAGTTCACATTAAAACAAATGTTGTTATTATAAAAAAAACATTTCAGAAAGAGTGAAAGAAGGGTTAATATTTACCTAATTTATGAAAATAATTTTATCATTTTTTAAAATGTTTTTATATTACATGTTTTATGTTGTTTTATATTACATAATATATATTATATTAATTAGATTTTTCGTCATTTTTTATAAAATTATCATATAAAAATATTGTAAACTGCATTTCTGAAAGAGTAAAAGAAGAGCGTTAATATTTCCGTTAATAAAAATAATGTAATAATTTCTCAAATGTACTATGAAGTCTTACATTAAATAATATTATATTAATACATATTACAAGTATCATGTTATTTATATACATATTTTTTAATTATACATGCTGTAAAATGTAATTTGTAATGTATTCCGTTAGATTACTCAAGGTCAGTAACGTATTCTAAATACTTTGGATTACTTCTTCAGCACTAGTAGATTTTTTTCACTTTTGACTATAAAAATTCTGCCAGTACAGTAAGACAAAATACACATGTTAAAAATACATTCTCTGAAAAACCTAAATATCTTATGCAGTGTTGTTTCTAAAACAAGATAAATCTAATTGATCTTGTTTTAAGGATTTTTAGATATTTTTACAGGAAATCAATACAAAAATTATTATCAAGAATAAGAAAGGTCTTAATAGAAAAAAAGAAATTATGATCCAACATGAATTTTCTTGATAAAAAAATATGATCGTGCCTGATAACATGTGTATGTAAAATGGCTAGAAATAGCATTTTAGCTTAGTGTAAAGCTGAAAATTTACACAAGGTTTATTTCTATTTCTTCTGCTCCAAACTTACTTCAAACTTACTTCTCTGTCTGCTCGTATGAATGTAACACATCATAAGAAAGTGTTTCACCACTGTTCAAATGCACTTTGGATCACATCATTTATATGTATAAATGTTTTCCATCTGAAAGGACTAAATATTAAATGAAAAAAATGACAATAAAATGCAAAGTAATCTCTTCAGTAATCAAAATACTTTTTGAATGTAACTGTATTCTAATTACCAATGATTTAAATTGTAACTGTAGTGGAATACAGTTACTTATATTTTGTATTTTAAATACGTAATCCCGTTACATGTATTGTGTTACTCCCCAACACTGAATATATGTATCAATATTATATTTTATTATTTTTTATCATACAGTATATATATATATATATATATATATATATATATATATATATATATATATATATATATATATATATATACACACACACACATACACTGGCAGCCAAAAGTTTGGAATAATGTACAAATTTTGCTCTTATGGAAAGGAATTAATACTTTTATTCACCAAAATGGCATTCAACTGATCACGATGTATGGTCAGGACATTAATAATGTGAAAAATTACTATTACAATTTGAAAAAAAACATTCAGAAATTCTTAAACTACTTCAAAGAGTTCTCATCAAAAAATCCTCTGCGTGCAACAATGACAGCATTGAAGATCCTTGACATTCAAGCTGTCAGTTTGTCCAGATACTCAAGTGACACTTCACCCCACGCTTCCTGTAGCACTTGTCATAGATGTGGCTGTCTTGTCAGGCACTTCTAACGCACCTTACAGTCTAGCTGATCCCACAGAAGCTCAGTGGGGTTAAGATCCATAACATTCTTTTCCAGTTATCTGTTGTCCAATGTCTGTGTTTCTTTGCCCACTCTAACCTTTTCTTTTTGTTTTTTGTTTTTGTTTTGTTTCAAAAGTAGCTTTTTCTTTGCAATTCTTCCCATAAGGCCTGCACCCCTGAGTCTTCTCTTTACTGTTGTACATGAAACTGGTGTTGAGTGGGTAGAATTCAATGAAGCTATCAGCTGAGGACATGTGAGGCATCTGTTTTTCAAACTAGAGACTCTGATGTACTTATCCTCTTGTTTTGTTGTACATCTGGCCCATATATATAAGGCCAGAAAGCTGCGCATGGGACGCTCTTGGACTTTCCAGCACGACAATGTTGACCCTCCAGTGGTTAAAGCAGAAAAAGGTGAAGGTTCAGGAGTGGCCTTCACAGTCTCCTGACCTTAATATCATCGAGCCACTCTGGGGAGATCTCAAACGTGCGGTTCATGCAAGACGCCCAAAGACTTTGCATGACCTGGAGGCATTTTGCCAAGAATTTGGGGCCTCGTAGACAATTATTACAAAGACTGCACGCTGTCATTGATGCTAAAGGGGGCAATACCCAGTATTAATTAGTTTCTGTGAGGATATGTGCATTCCTACTAGGACTTATTTAAAGTTCAACAATGACAAACCGTGGTTTACAGCAGAGCTCAGGAAGCTTCGTCAGGCCAAAGAGGATGCTTACAGGGGTGGGGATAAAGTCTTGTACAATCAGGCCAGGAACACACTGAACAAGAAAATCAAAGTTGCTAAAAGAAGATACTCTGAGAAGCTGAAAAACAAGTTTTCAGCTAACGACCCTGCATCAGTGTGGAGTGGCATGAAACAACTCACAAATTACAGGACTCCTATCCCAAACCCTGTGGTGGACCAACAACTGGCTGACGATCTGAATGTGTTCTACTGCAGATTTTAAAGGCCCAATCGCACACCCCACACCCACTCTGACCTTCACTTCACACAAACACCAACACCTCCTGCAACCCCCTCCTCCCCCCTCCTGCTACTCAACCTGCATTTAAGATCTGTGAAGATGATGTCAGCCGGGTCTTTCGGAAACAAAAGACAAGGATAGCTTCAGGCCCAGATGGCGTCTCACCAGCATGTCTTCGATCCTGTGCTAACCAGTTGGCCCCCATCTTCACACAGATCTTCAATAGATCACTGGAGCCGTGTGAAGTCCCATCCTGCTTCAAACACTCAATCATTATTCCTGTCCCAAAGAAACCAAAAATCACAGGACTTAATGACTACAGACTTGTAGCACTGATGTCTGTGGTCATGAAATAATTTGAGAGACTGGTGTTGGCCCACCTGAAGAATATCACTGGACCTTTCTAGATCCCCTTCAATTTGCTTATCGAGCAAAGAGGTCTGTGGATGATGCAGTCAACATGGGATTGCATCATGTCCTGCAACATCTGGACAGACCAGGGACATATGCAAGGATCCTTTTTGTGGACTTCAGTTCGGCTTTCAACACCATCATCCCAGCTATACTCCAGAATAAATTACACCAAATCTGTTCCCATGTCTATCTGTCAGTGGATTACCAGCTTTCTGATGGACAGGCAGCAGCTTGAGAGACAGGGGAAACTCACTTCCAGCACCTGTACAATCAACACTGGTGCCCCCCAGGGATGTGTGCTCTCCCCACTACTCTTCTCCCTCTACACCAATGACTGCATCGCCAAGGACCCCTCTGTCAAGCTCCTGAAGTTTGCAGATGACACCACTGTCATCGGCCTCATCCGAGATGATGATGAGTCTGCATACAGAAGGGAGGTTAAACAGCTGGCTGTCTGGTGCAGTCAAAACAACCTTGAACTGAACACGCTCAAAACGGAGGAGATGATTGTGGATTGTGGAACACCCCAACACTGACCCCCCTCACCATTCTAAATAGCACTGTGGCAGCAGTGGAGTCATTCAGGTTCCTGGGCACTACCATCTCACAGGACCTGAAGTGGGAGACACACATTGACTCCATTGTGAAAAAGGCCCAGCAGAAGTTGTACTTCCTTCGCCAGCTGAGGAAGTTCAACCTGCCACAGGTGCTGCTGATACAGTTCTACTCATCAGTCATTGAGTCTGTCCTCTGCACTTCAATAACTGTCTTGTTTGGTTCAGCTACAAAATCAGCCATCAGAAGACTACAAAGGACAGTTCGGACTGCTGAGAGGATTATTGGTTGCCCCCCTTCAAGAACTATACACTTCCAGTGTGAGGAAAAAGGCTGGAAAAATCACTCTGGACCCCACTCACTCTGCCCACTACCTTTTTGAACTGTTGCCTTCTGGCCGACGCTTCAGAGCTCTGAGTACCAGAACCGTCAGGCACAGGAACAGTTTTTTCCCTCAGGCTATCCATCTCATGAACAGTTAAACTGTCCCATTGAGTAATAACTATGTGCAATACACAGTTTAGTTTTTTTTTTAAATATTTATCCAACACATCCAACCTCTTCTGTCATTTCATTCCTCTGAGAGAAAAAAAAAACAAAAAAACATTTGCACTGTACATAACAGATAACAGATTTGTATTAGATTGCACTACTTCAGTTCGGCTTTCAACACCATCATCCCAGCTATACTCCAGAATAAATTACACCAAATCTGTTCCCATGTCTATCTGTCAGTGGATTACCAGCTTTCTGATGGACAGGCAGCAGCTTGAGAGACAGGGGAAACTCACTTCCAGCACCTGTACAATCAACACTGGTGCCCCCCAGGGATGTGTGCTCTCCCCACTACTCTTCTCCCTCTACACCAATGACTGCATCACCAAGGACCCCTCTGTATATATATATATATACACTGTGACAAGTCTCTAGTTCTCTTCATTGTATCAAGGGAATGAGGAAGCGGGAGCCAGGTAATCAGTCCACGTTCTCTCGTATTTATTTTGATAAACACTTTTCATTTCACACAGCAGTTCACACACAATAACACACACAGACAGCCTTGTGTGACTCTCTCCCTCCTCCAGTGGTCTGGATTGCCTCTTTTATCTCTCTCCAGTTCTCACTGCAACAAAGAACAGCTGTTAGAGATAATTTCCCACAGGTATCAATCCTTACCATTCTTTCTCTCCCGGATTATATATAATTATTATCATCTGATGTTTTCAGATTATAAAATCACTGAATCTTTAAAATTAACTTTAACTTTGGTGTTTTGTGGCCTTTAATTTAGTTATGTATGTTAGCTTTGAGTTCTTTTATATACTAGAGGACTCCTAAAATTTATAGCAAATATATACATTTAAAACTTACAATCATTCTCTTTCGGTAAAAAAGGGGATTGAAGTATTAATGACATCAAGGAGAGGGTTAATATTTACCACTTTTATAAATGTAGTTACTAGATTGCCACTTTTATAGATGTAATTAAAAAAAATATTATTACCTTTATTTTAAAATATATATATATAAAACTTTTACAATATCTAACATTATAAATATAGTAACAAAGTATTTTATTCAAAGAACATTTTTAAATCGGATTTTTATCAATATAGTGTTTATAAATTCCCAGAATCTGCTTTACACATAAAAATACACACCCGTCAGTGTCATAACTTTTAATAAATAGGTAACTGTAATAATTAAGAAAAGGAGGAAGCTGGGGCCGGTTTGACAAAACACGTAGACATTTATTGTTGCACTTTTCAGTCGCACAAAATAACACACTGTTTCACACTACGTTATGCTCTTCAGCTTCACTACACATAAATTATGTTACCTGTTTTCAGCTCAACACTACACACAATCAGCTTTGTGCATCTCTCTCTCTCCTCTGCCACTGTCTCCTCTCCTTAAATACTCCTGCCGACCCTCACTGGAACGCAAGGCCGGTGTGGCACACAGGTGGACCTCATTCACCACTTATCTTCCCAGCCTCGCTCTGCCCAGACGCCGCTCGGCCCCGCACTGCTTGCCACACTAACGTAATTAATTGTTCTATTTTGTCAGAAAAAGACTGAAAGTATTGATTGCTCTTTAACATGTTTATACAAAAACCAATAACCTTTGTGAACTGTTAATTAAGATATTTAATTAATATTTAATTGCCATTGTAAAAGCAATGTTTTATCCATGCAATCTTTTTAGGCCACTTCTGATCAATTCTATTGAAGGTTCCAAGAACTCCAAAAAAATTGCCCAAGACAGATGGTGCTGTGGTGCTGATATGCATAGGAATACGTTCAATTACTGTTCCGGCTGTCCAGTTTTACCCCATGGCCATGAAGCTGGCATGTGTCGATGCCAGCATGCCATTCTCCCTAAATCTGTCTAAATGACAACTGACCCGCTTTAGCTCAGCAACCAAGTTCAGGCGTTACGAAAGGACATACAGCAATAATCTCCACCCAACAAGATCCTTAATTATAATAAACCTGCTGACACATGAGGCGTCACTTCTCTTAATTAAATTAAGATCATTTTTATTGACTTAATTGTTTGAGACAAGTCATTTTCTGAAGCTCAGACTGTGATGGTGACAGCGCAGATGACCGGAGATGAGTAATTAATGTGTTTTTTAATTGGAGTAGATGTCTGACGAAGCTCTACTGAGTCTGTGGCCCTCACAATGGAAGATTAACATTTTATGTGAGTTGCTCTATTCATCTTTAAATATATTCCTATGCTATATAAATATGATGACACGTCATCAGAACAGGCAAAGCTGATTATCGCAGGAGGCTAGTTTGTCAAATATTTCAGACAAGTTGGCAGTAATGTTTTTGTGTGTTTTGAGTATGGCACAAAACATTTGTCAAAAGGTGTAATTAACTACTGCAATTTATAGCTCTACTAGGAGAGATTTGATTCAATGAGCTATGAAGGTGTGGAGCTGGATGTGAATTACACAAGAAGGTTTGGAAGGCCAGACCACCCTAGATGAAGAAATAAAATAATAATAATAATAATAAAAAAACATTCCAAACCTGTATGCTGTTATTTCTTCTGTGGAACACAAAAGGACAATTTTTGAAGAATCTTTGTTTAACTCTTTACAAACAGCAACAGTTCATGGTGATTACATCTGTCAAGAGCTACAAATAAATAAATAAACAAAAACAACTTAAAATCACAATAAAAGTATCATAAAAAGTTGTCCATATGACACGTGCACCATATTCCAAGTCTTATGAAGTCATACAATAGCTTTCCTGAGGAACAGACCCACATTTAAGTTGTTGTAGTGATCCAAATCCTATTTTTAATTTAAATTAACATTTTAACAAGATACCTTCATGCATAGTACTGTGTCCTTCCATAAAATTCTTGTTTTTAAGATAAAATTTTATTATGGAACATTTCTAAATTAAAACAATTAAAAATCTTATGAAGTTGAATCAAAATAAAGTGTAAATCAGAATAAATAAATACAAAATATTTAATCTGTTCTGTATAAAGTTTATATGCTTTTTGGTACAATATTGAAGAACACCTGATATTGATTTACTTATTTTTAGTTTGGAGGAGTTCCAAGTATTTACATACATCTATTAATTATTAAAATATTATATAAAGTATAAATTAATCATTTTAAAGAAAAGCTAGTTTTGGACTATTTTCCATTGCAGCACAGAGCATTGTTTCCCTTTTTTATTAATTTTTTATTTTATTTTATTGTTTTCAAAACTTTTTATTTTTGTTATTAAATCTACAGTATTTTATGTTAAAAAATCAAATGGGGAAAATATTCCACCGTTAGAACATAACACCGTGTCCTAACTAGACGCGCCGTGATACGCCAGGCAGTGCAATCAACAAATGGGTCTAAAATTGTTCTTACTGCAGTATATTAAAGCTAGCGTCTCTCTCGCCGGTTCACAACAACCGAATGTTGTGCTTGAAGTCTCGATCTCTTCAGCCAGAGCTTTGTCACACACACACACAGTTTTTTGAATGGCAGAGGGGAGGCATACCGGCTCATTCTGACTTTCTCTCCACTTTCTTGTCACGTGGAGATCGGCGAAATAAGAACACAAGTACCGCGTGAACATAAACGATCGTAACAGACTGAATAAGGATGCGATTCATAAAGTAACTTTTCCCTGCGTATGTCCAAAGTCTTTCTAGCAAGTCAGTCCACTGTTGGACATCTTTGGAATGCTCTTGGGAGACTATTTCCAATCATGCCAATGCAGCTCCTATCTACTTGAATGGGGGAACACCGAAATCTAAAAAAAACGGTTTGTCAAGATTATGATCAGAGAACATATTTCAAATCAGCAATTAAATATGACAATATTGGAATCATAAATTGTCCTCCTTTACCTCTCATTACACTAAAACATGCGATTTTACCGGCTTTTATAGTTAATGCACATGCGCGTTAGCGAGTGGATTGACAGGTGATGTCTGTATCTAAAAGGTGATTGGCTCTTTTGCCTGTAAGGCGGGACTTCCTTTCTACATCCGTTGACCATTGGGCGCTAGAGCCCAACTAGTGCTACCAAACTTCCGTATTGTGATGTATTTCCGAGTGAAACAGCTTATCGAACAAGTAAAAAAATGTAGGGCGAGGATTTGAGTTCATCCATTGGTTGTTGATTGGATTGTGAAAATATGGGCGTTGCATAGCGGAACGGAGGCAGTGTCAGGAACTGGTAATGTGAATGAGGACACAAATGCAGGAATGAGATAACTAAAAATTTATTAAACAAAAACAAAAGCAAACCAAGAAACAAACTCTCATGATGGAGAAAAATATAAACATTCATTTGGGTTTGTTCAGTTTTCTTCTACATTTTGTTTACTATGACAGGAACTCTTTCTTTGCTAATGCTGATAATTATCCAGGGGACCTTCTAACTTCTAACTGAAAATTTTATTTTATTATTAGTTTTTCATCATTTTGGTCACATTTTAGCTTTTTTTTAAATGAACAAACTAAATTTTTCCATCAATTAATATGATGTATTGAAATTGCATATAATTTTTAGCATACTATATATATTTAAGAATAGTGGCAGTTCAGCAAGCATCTCAGAAGTATTTTGCTTAAGCACATATTAACAAGCGTGGAGTTAAAGGTGGAGTAAGTCATTTTAGTCCAATACACTTTTTGTCAAATTCCGCAAATATCTCTTCATGGTCCGATAGCTGTCCGTTCTGTGTGTGTGCTGAAAAGAAAATCCGGTGTTTGTACACAGCCCTTGCTCTGTAAATGGGAAAATAAACAAAGTGGATCACACCGATCCACACAACACTATTGCATGTGCATGAATTTGGAGGGCGGCGCTTCTGAAGGAGCACTGAAGGGAGGGGTGTGTTTGTTTGGCTGTTGAGTACAAATATAAAGTCTTTCTCAGTAATCGCTTACTCCACCTTTAAACGGCTCCTTTACATCCGTGCTATGTGCGATTACAATTTAATGTTTCTATTTTTGTTGTTTTTGATCAACAGCTGACTGTAAAGAACAGAAAGGATATTAAAAGAGATATTATTAGATGACAAATTGGATTGCGTGGATCTCGTTTTTGTACATACATTACATGGAACAAATCTAACTAAACTTTTACTCTCGACTTGCACACTAACATACATAATGCCACACACATCAAGGCAGTAAGAAAGCTAACACAAAATATAACGAAAGTTGTAAATGAAAGGCAATCAAATCACCTATCAAAACGGTCCAAGGCATCTGGAGATAACTTAACAGAAGAGCTGTTCCGAAATCCTCGAGTCTAGGATAACAGCGGCAGCTGAGAAAGTTCCGGTGGTGCACGGGAAAACATTGCTGGAGCGTATACAGTACACCATAACAAATTAGTCAGAATTGTCATTGTTGTCATCAAATCTAGCAACCATCATCCAATGGCAGCTACAAACAATTTATAGACATCCCTAAAAAAAAGTTACAACACTCCAATGATACAACTTACAAATACCTCAGAGGATTTGTGAAAAGGCTCTAAGACATGGCCAAACATACAGTAATGACACAGGTATTATGCTTAATTGGTTTTCATTATCTTCCTCCCAGGTGGCATTTATCTTTGCAGGAATCTAGTGGCATCTGTCCGTGTAGTACATCCAACCGTACAACATTTTTAATTAATAAAATTACCATGAAGGGCACCTAAGGACAGAAGTTTAATCACAGTGGAGAATTAGTTATTAAAATCCAATTGTTTTCTAACTAGCATAATGAGCCGGCCCAATTTCACCTGTCCAGGACTGGTTGATAAAGATCAAGTGGTTTTTGCGGCTCATTAGTGTGACTGCTCACGGCCAGCTCCTTACGGAGTTTTAAGTGACTATGTTGTTGTTTGACAAGGTAAAGTGTTCAGGCAAGTTATGCTAATTCACTTGTTTATATTAACAAAGCAGTTTAATTGGTACCATGCAAATTCAAGGCTTTTCGGAGTTGCGTGAAGTAGATGCTGATTTACATTATGCATGCGCAAACAATTCAGAATAATTGCAGGTCTTTAAGGTCTTTACAGGCATTAATATATAAGAATGATTTTTCAATTAGGCAAGTAGCCTAAAATCCTAAAATACTTAAAATCTTGAAACAAAATTAATTTCTTAACACAGTAGAGCTATAGTAATTCATCTGTTACAAGATTTTTTGTTAAACAATGTCCTGGAATAAAGATCTTAAAGGAATAGTTCACCCAAAAATGAAAATTTGCTGGTAATTTACTCACCCTCAGGCCATCCAAGATGTATCTGAGATTCTTTCTTCATCAAAACAGAATTTAAGACTTTTAGGATTTCATTTCAGGCCTCCTCCTTTATGTGAATCTACTCCATTTTTGACAGTCCAAAATGCATATTTAGGGTGCATCAAAATAATCCACACGACTCCAGTCTACAAATAAAGTTCTTCTGAACGCAAACGATTGATTATTTTGAGAAACAAAACACTACTTATATACTTTTAACTACAAATGTTCGCTTCCATACATCTCCGTGACGTGCGCTCATGAGAGGGATGACGTAAGCTCGTTGGTAAGGTCACGCGTCACGTGGAGGAGGAGTCAGGAATCACGTCATTGTTTAAATTTTTTAATTATTATTATTTGGAAATGATTTTTTATTTTATATTATATTGTTTTGAAATAGTTTTGGACTGTTTTGGTTTGTGAACGGCTCTTGGTCTGTGCTCTGTGCAAGTTTCTATTGTAAACAATGACGTGCTTCCTGCCTCCTCCTCCACGTGACACGTGACATTACCAACGAGCTTACGTCATCCCTCTCATGAGCGCGCGTCACAGAGATGTACGGAAGCGAACATTTGTAGTTAAAAAGTCATACAGAGTCAGATACATCTTGGATGGCCTGAAGGTGAGTAAATTATCAGCAAATTTTCATTTTTGGGTGAACTATTCCTTTAAGTGGATATTTGATATTGTGTTGGATAAAAATACCAAAGATGAGCTATGTAATTGCTAACACAACAAGTTAGCTAGCAGTCTTTGAACAAATAAAAACAGCCTGGTCTCATGAAATTTACGTAAGCACTGCAACGGATTTGCAAAACTGAAATTGCATGCTTCATTACACGTTTGGTTGCATTTTTCAAGTGAAATGTCCAGCGGGGGGAGCCAAAACTGAGCGAAATTAGGTTGTAATCAGACGAGATTTTTAAGGTGAATTTTAGATGCCGGTTTTAATAAGTGAAATGTACCTCCCTAACCTAAAACTTTACCCTAAACCTAACCAATAGTGTCCGAAAAGATAAATGAGAGTTTAACAAAACAGACATCCCTTACCCTTAACCAACACCTAACCCTAACCGATAGTGTTTTAAACTGCAAATCCCACCCCCCACCCCCCAAAAAAAAGAAAGAAAGAAAACACACATTAACTGAAGCTACCATGCCATTTCGTGTCAATTCTATGCCATTTTCACTTTCATGTGTCTTTGGCTGGACCGTGGCCATCAAGTCCAAAGTCCCACACTCTATCAGGTGAGCTACAAAGCAAGCTAATGACAGGAATAAGTGTGTATATGTAGGTGGATCTGTAATACAAGTGTTAAAATGTTTTGTTTTTCAAATCATGCGTTAAAAAGTTTTTTTATATCATAACATAGCGGGGGATGAGTAAAAGAGTGAAAAATACGTTATTATAAAATCAAAATCAGCAATTATAGTTGTGATTTGTGTGACAATGATTAAACCACATAGTTGTTGTAGCACCACTAGTGTTCATTTCACCAGGAAACTGCAGAGAAACATAGAAAGCAGAACGTACAAGTCAGTTTGCAAAAATGTATTTAGAGTAACATTCATTCTATGAGACCAGGTTGAATAAAAATGAGAAGAAACTGACTGTTTCTAAATCAAGTGACATTTATGATCCTGAAACTGTCACTCTGCTATTCAAGCAGTGATTTGTGCCATGTCACTTCTCGTTTCCATCATAATCAAATAAAAACTTTATAAACTAGTCTAAAATTCTAGCTAGCTAGCTGATGACCTTGTGACAGCAGTTCTGAGGACACCAATTATTTGCTTTAAAATTACTGTATATATTAACATTTGTACACATAAATATAATGACAAATAAATAAATGTTTGAGTTAATACAAAAAAAGTGCAAAGTAGAATTTTCCTGACTTTTCCTGACTTTCTCCTGCAGAACACAAACAAAGATTTTTAGAATAATATTTCAGCTCTGTAGGTCTGTACAGTGGAAGTGAATAGGGGCACTGTAAAAGTAATCCATATGACTCCAGCGGTTAAATCCATGTCTTCAGAAGCGATATGATAGGTGTTGGTGAGAAACAGATCAATATTTAAGCCCTTTTTTACTATAAATTCTCGTCCCAGCCCTGCAGGTGGCAATTTGCACGAAGAATGCAAATCACCAAAAACACAAGAAGAATGTGAATGTGAAAGTCGAGATTTATAGGACCTATTATATCACTTCTGAAGATATGGATTTAACCACTGGAGTCGTATGGATTACATTTATGCTACCTTTATGTGCTTTTGGAGCTTCAAAATTTTGGTACCCATTCACTTGCATTGAATGGACCTAAAGAGCTGAAATATTCTTCCAAAAATCTTTGTTCAGCAGAAGAAAGAAAGTCATAAACATCTGGGATGGTATGAGGGTGGGTAAATAATGAGAGAATTTTCATTTTTGGCTGAACTATTTATTTAAAGTGAAATGTATATTTCTGCACCACTACTATCACCAAATGAAAATATAAAATAATTATAATTTCAAACAGGTTCCCCAGACTTTTCTCCTGTCTAGCATTGGTTGGATAAATAGATAGCCCTGCCCCAAACTCACGCCACTGGTTGATCCAATGTTGTTGTGTTGGTATGCACCAAAAAAACAGCACAATATTTTGAAAGCTCCAAGAGTCTAAGTGTTACACTTTTCACAGGAACCCATGAATGGTTTACTGATGTCGTCTTCGCATATTAATCTGGGATAGGATGAAGCAGACTTTACCAGGCTTTTTTTACAGTAACATATGTGTTGCCAGCTAGTTACTTTAAAAGCCTGTTACAGTAAACTACTGCAATGGCTGTTTACAGTTATTTACTGATTACTGTAATTGGTGGCTGAAGTATATTACTGTTTTGTATACATACTGTATATAATCTTCCATATACACTGGAGGCCAAAAGTTTGTAATAATTTAAAGATTTTGCTCTTATGGAAAGAAATTGTTACTTTTATTCACAGAAGTGGCATTCAACTGATCACAACGTATAGTCAGCACATTAATAACGTGAAAAATTACTATTACAATTTGAATACAATTTTCAGATTTTATTTGGCATTCTAGCTGTCAGTTTGTCCAGATACTGGAGTGACATTTCACCCCACGCTTCCTGTAGCACTTGCCATAAATGTGGCTGTCTTGTCAGGCACTTCTCACGCACCTTACAGTCTAGCTGATCCCACAAAAGCTCAATGGAGTTAAGATCCATAACACTCTTTTCCAATTATTTGTTGTCCAATGTCTGTGTTTCTTTGCCCACGCTAACCATTTCTTTTTGTTTTTCTGTTTCAAAAGTGGCTTTTTCTTTGCAATTATTCCCATAAGGCCTGGACCCCTGAGTCTTCTCTTTACTGTTGTACATGAAACTGGTGTTGAGTGGGTAGAATTCAATGAAGCTGTCAGCCGAGGCATCTATTTCTCAAACTAGAGACTCTTATCCTCTTGTTTAGTTGTACATCTGGCCTTCCACATCTCTTTCTGTCCTTGTTAGAGCCAGTTGTCCTTTGTCTTTGAAGACTATAGGGTATACCTTTGTATGAATTCTTCGTTTTTTTTTAAATTTTTTTATTTATTTATTTTTGGCATTTTCAAGCATTGCTTAGCCTTCATTCCTCAAAACAATGATTGACTGATGAGTTTCTAGAGAAAACTGTTTATTTTTGCCATTTTTGACCTAATATTGACCCTAAGACATGCCAGTCTATTGCATACTGTGGCAGCTTTGTTTAATGAACCAAATAGCTTTCAACTGTGTTTGATATAATGGCAAGTGATTTTCTAATACCAAATTAGCAATTTAGCATGATTACTCAAGGATAAGGTGTTGGAATGATGGCTGCTGGAAATGGGTCTGTCTAAATTTGATCAAAAATGACTTTTTTCAAATAGTGATGGTCCTGTTTTTTACATCAGTAATGTCCTGACTATACTTTGTGATCAGCTGAATGTCACTTTGGTGAATTAAAGTACCAATTTCCTTCCGAAACAGCTAAATCTGTACATTATTCCAAACTTTTGGCAGCCAGTGTATGAATATAGTAAAATAGTAATGGTTACAAAAATGAACAAATTAAAAACCAATATAAAACATATGAATTAATGTAATCACTCATTAAACACGTTGATTACACATTTAACTTTACAGTTAACCATATGTAACACTAAATATAGCAGTACATCCTATTTAAGAAACATTTTAGGTAACATGACCATTCTACTCTATAAAATAACACAATATAAACATTCCATTAGCATTTAAATAGAAATAACATAGTATTAGTCTAGTACTAACTATTACTACTTCTACATAGTACTAGTGGTAATAATCAATAACAATGTATATAAACAACAGTTGACCAGAAAGATAAAAAGGTGAAGTACCAAGGTAATAATCATGGATAATTTGATCTATAGCCTTTTTTGCTTTGCCATTTTGGTACTTCACCATGCTATTCACTTCAGAATTTCAGTGTGTCAGTCATTATAGGGCCAGGATGAGGAAAACACTGAAGAAGAAAAAAAAGAATAATACTTTTACCCAAAGGACAATCTAAATACATCTCGAAACACCTAAAATAATCACATAGCACCCTCATATTGCCGATAGTCTTCTATATCTGGCTAAACACGCTTCAGTCACATACTTATACAAGGATGAATACAATAACTTAAGACAAAGTTTTGTTTTGTTAATATTTCCATAAACAGATTTTTTTGCCTTTAAAGGAATAGTTCAATGAAATCCAATGAAAATTCTGTCATTACTTTAACCTAATGTTCCACTAAACCTGTATGTCTTTCTTCTGTGGAACATAAAAGGGAAAGTTTTATAAAAGAGAAAAGACTGGAGTCATATGGAATATTTTATCCTGCCTTTATGTGATTTTGGAGCTTCAAAGTTCTAGCCACCATTCACTTGCATTGTGAGGACCAACAGAGCTGAGATATCTTTCTAAAATTATCTTTTTATAAAAAAAAATTCTGTTCTGCAGAAGAAAGAAATTAATACACATTTGGGATGGCATGACGGTGAGAAAATGAGGATAGAATTTTCATTTTTGATCTATTCTTTTAAGTAGAAGACTACCAGGGCCGGATCTATGGGGGTGCTGGGGTGGGCACGTGGCATCATGGCACTAACCATAACCGTAATCAAATCAAAATCACTTTTATTGTCACACAACCATATACACAAGTGCAGTAGAGTGTGAAATTCTTGGGTGCAGTTCCGAGCAACATAGTCGTGACAGTGATGAGACAATTTACAATAAACATCAGATTTACAACACAATTTAAAATCTAATATACACATAATTACACACAACACAATATACAAATAATAACATACAATGTACAGTATACAATACACACAATATAGAATACACATTATACAATAAAAAAAGTATATATAGTGTATATATAGGATGTACAGTAGGTTGTATTGTACTGTATTGACATTCAGGGTGTCGGTTGATAGTAAGTCCTTAAGAGAGAATATAATATAATAATAATATAATTTATGACAGTCCGGTGTGAGATATAAGAGGAAGAGTAATAAAGTGCAGTGCTGATGTATTTTGATCGTGGGAGATCAAGAGTTCAAAAGTCTGATTGCTTGGGGGAAGAAGCTGTCATGAAGTCGGCTGGTGCGGGTCCTGTTGCTGCAATACCGCCTGCCTGATGGTAGCAGTGAGAACAGCCCATGGCTCGGGTGGCTGGAGTCTCTGATGATCCTCTGAGCTTTTTTCACACACTGACTGGTATATATGTCCTGGAGGGAGGGAAGCTCACCTCTGATGATGTGTCTGGCAGTTCGCACCACCCTTTGCAGTGCTTTGTGTTTGGGGGCGGTGCTATTGCCGTACCAGGCGGGGATGCAGCCAGTCAGGATGCTCTCTACAGTGCAGGTGTAGAACCGTGTGAGGATGTGGCGGTTCATTCCAAACTTCCTCAGCCGTCTCAGGAAGAAGAGGCACTGATGAGCCTTCTTCACAATGGCTTCAGTGTGGATGGACCATGTTAGTTCCTCAGTGATGTGGACACCCAGGAACTTGAAGCTGCTGTCTCTCTCCACTGGTGCTCCATTGATGGTGATGGGACTGTGTTCTCTATCTCTTCTCCTGAAGTCCACCACAAGCTCCTTTGTCTTACTGATGTTGAGGGAGAGGTTGTGCTCCTTACACCAGTGTGTCAGAGTGTGCACCTCCTCTCTGTAGGCTGTTTCATCATTGTCAGTGATCAGACCTACCACCGTCGTATCATCAGCAAACTTAATGATGACATTGGAGCTGTGTGTTGCCACACAGTCATGTGTGTACAGGGAATACAGGAGTGGGCTGAGAACACAGCCCTGTGGGGCTCCAGTGTTGAGGGTTAGTGATGAGGAGATGTTGCTGCCTATTCTAACCACCTGGCATCTGCTTGACAGGAAGTCCAGGATCCAGCTGCACAGCGAGCTGTTTAAGCCCAGAGCCTGGATTTTCTCATCAAGCTTGGAGGGCACTATGGTGTTGAATGCTGAGCTGTAGTCTACAAACAGCATTCTCACATAAGTGTTCTTTTTTCCAGGTGGGAGAGAGCAGTGTGTATTGTAGATGCAATGGCATCATCAGTGGAGTGGTTGTTGTGGTAAGCAAACTGCAATTGGTCTAGTGAGGGAGGCAGCACAGAGCAGATGTAATCTCTGATTAGTCTCTCAAAGCATTTGCTGATGATGGGGGTCAGAGCAACAGGACGCCAGTCATGTCATTTAATCAAGTTATTTTGGATTGCTTTGGAACAGGCACAATGGTGGACGTTTTAAAGCATGTGGGGACTACAGACAAAGAGAGGGAAAGGTTGAAAATGTCCGTAAAAACTTCAGCCAGTTGGTAACCAAAAAAGCTGGAGACACACTTGCGACACTCTTGCGCAACACCATCAAAAACATTGCCATGCACCACCCCCACACATCACACCCAATACTTCCCAAGATCTC
This sequence comes from Myxocyprinus asiaticus, assembly GCF_019703515.2. Taxonomy (NCBI): domain Eukaryota; kingdom Metazoa; phylum Chordata; class Actinopteri; order Cypriniformes; family Catostomidae; genus Myxocyprinus; species Myxocyprinus asiaticus. The sequence goes on from NC_059351.1 coordinate 19,958,502, forward strand.
CTTTAACTGTGTGGCTGTTCACATAAGATGCATTCTTTTGTACTCAAAACAGCATGGAGCACAACGCAATAGTGAACACACAGGTCTCGAGATGCATTTTAAAACATTGAACCACTTTCAACATGACGCACCATCTTAAAAATTCAACTTTCACGATGCAAGAAAAAGCAGCGAAACGCAGGTCTCCAGACGTATTTTAAAACATTGAACCACTTTTGACATGATGCACAGTATTAAAAATGCAACACTCACGACGCGAGAAAAAATCAGCAAGACGTGACACAATGACTAAAGATGTAATAACGCAGACGTAAAGCAAGAAAAGAAAGCGTCCTATGTGAACAGCTCCAAAGTAAACTATAATGGCATCCTTTCAATAACATTTGAGTTTTCATATTTCTCTATAAACATATTTCTTGAATTGTTGTCTTATTACTGCTTGTACTTAATTAATTTGATATTTTCCACTCTAAATCTGTGGGACTCTGCTCTGCTCATGCAGCTTTCCTCAGACAGCTGCGCCGGCCATCTGGATTTGTACGTGAGGTAAACTTCACTTCCACCCGTCGGGGGTAGGGGGAGGCTGAGAGAGAGACTGAGCCAAGATTAGGCTACAGTTCATTATCCTTAACAAATATACAGTTTATCTTACTACCAATACCAAACGTTAGAATTTCGAATATTATAGAGGCAAGTTTCATCGTTTAACTTGCCTGTAGTTGTCTCTGTGTCCATTATAAACTGAATGTAACACCAGGTGCTGGCGGTGTATTTTTCCTCTAGAAATGCTCTGAGATCAAACAGAGTCTGCCTATGTCTGTGTAAATGCAAATAATTACCGGGATTTAAGAATAAAAAAATAAATAAATAAAGAGTATGAACACAGAAAGACGTACATCCCTCAGGAAAAGATGTGGTGGGATTCCCGCCGATATACATCTACAGTAATTTGCTGTATTTAGTTACTGTTTGTTACTGTATTAGATAAAAAGTTATTTACTGTTATTAATGAGTAACATCACAGAAATTACTCATGATGCAATGCATATTACAGTTAAATACTGTATGATTATATTATAGTAATTTACTAGTCATTTTACAGTTATTTACCATATAAACTACAGTTAGGGTTAACAGATTTTAACAGCATTAAATTACACACTTCATCTTCATCAACTAGAATACATTTTTTAAAGCATTTTTTCTTTAATACCCTCCTAGGTGACAGAAAAGTTCCCTTATTTCAGAATCACACATAAAATCCTACTGATCGTTTATCAGATTATTTTAATTTCCTTTTCCTGTTCTTGACCTCATTAGACACAGAACCTCGTAGTTTCAGGACGGTGAGGTTGGGTCTCGGTTGAGGGTATGAACATGGTGACAGAAAATAAATTAAACGGTAACTGGGGTTGAAGATTCAATCTTCTAATGGATAATGTCTGTATGGCATTCTTGAAGAGGGCACTCAACCTTAAATTGTTCCAGTAGCACAGAAAAGCTCACTAGCAGCCCTAGTAGACTTAAGGAATACAATTTAAATTGTTATTTAGACTTGGGCAGCTGCAGCGTAACACATTTCAAAATACAAAATCAAGTTTGTCGTTGTTGATGAATTACAAGTTCACACTAGTGATGTTGTTTATTGTCTGTGTTACACTTTCATGCGAAAAAGAGACTGACATAATGACCAGTGAAACATTTCCACAGGGGTATATGGATTGAGATGACAAAATATGCTTGGATTTTTCAATAATAATGAATAATAAATAATGAATGGTCAGACCAATATGAGGTTGAATTCAGACGAAATGTCCATTTTAGATTAACTACACCTTAAAGATAATTCCAAGTATAATCCAACAGTATAACTCTTCATACTGTATATCTTGACAGTAAGTAATTGTTGAAAAGTGGATTTTGACTCTGTAAAATAGACATTTTAATGTCTTCATAGTGTTTCATAGGTGATACATGAAGTTTGTTGAGTAGGTCAAATGAGGACTAGTGCAGCAACTTTATAGCAACTAGATAGGTAAAATTCGTCAAGAGAGAGAAAGCAACTTAAACTACATCTACATTAATCTGGATAAATTTGAAAATGCATTTCTCTACGTTTTGGCCTTCTGTCCACAACGGAGCTTTTCGAAAAACGGAGCTATAATAATGAATAAATTTATATAATTTATGAATAACTTAAAAAAAAAAAAAAAAAAAAAAAAAAAGTAGTATTCTTGTTGTAGTGTGGACTGGGAAAATGGCAATATTTGAAAATTATTACGTTTTGTTGTCCATTCGATCCAAAACAATCAAGATGTTGTAGTGGCGTTGTTGTGCCTGCTATAGACTTTGATAGCATGTTAAAGAAAAACATAACTCTGTACTGTTACGTCTGAATACGTAGATTGTTGTGTTTCTTCTCTCTGTGTTTTGTCTCTCTCTTTCTCTCTCCCTCTCTCTAGGTGCCTGTGTGATTTGATTATCCACCTCCCAGTTCAGGAGCTCCTCCCCCTAATTATCACCTGTCTCCTGTGACTGGCTGAACAACACAGATACCTGGATTTGGAGGGAGTTAAAAGGAAGAACAAAGAAGCTGCAAGAGAGTTGTTGTTAGGGTAATAGTTGAGAGCTGTTGTTGTATAGGGAAGTATCCCTTTGTTGTTGTAAAACCCAAGTTGTTCAAAACTTGTTGATAGCCTGTTGTGAATTGTTTAAAAGTGAATTACAAAACCTGTGGATTTCAGTGTTTGTTGTCATTCACAGACTTTTGTTTCTTTAGTTTGTACATTTTGTAAATAATTTTCACATCTTTAATTTGGGAAGCAGTAGGTAGGAGGTGCTATTTTTTTTAATTTTTTTTTGTTGTTACCAAACATTTCCTCTGTTTTGGTTAGACAGGGAGTAAGGTAAGAAATTGTTTTTCTGTATATTCTTTCATTTGCAGGTTTGTTAAATACTCTAGGGTCTTGTCTTTAGTTTGTTTTTCTTTTGTTTGTTATTTTGGCGCTGCTCCCTCCTGAAGAATTTTTGTGCTTCCTACAATAAAAATTGTAAAAGGGTTTACATTTTTGTCTGGTTTTGAAGATATTTTGAAACTTTGTTGCGGCCTCACCCTAGACAGGGTCGTAACAGTACAAGATTTTTCAGATGTTTTATTGTGGATGAGCAATTTTTGGAAAACGTTCATAAATGGCAGTTTGGACAGAGAGCATTTTAAAACAAAAACAGTTTTAAAATTTAACTGGATTAATGTGGACGTAGTCAAGTATAATTATTAATTGAAAGTTTTCATCAACTTTTGTTTCTGAAAATCCCCAAAATATTTAAATACTGCTGTTTAGCACTGTTTCGAATCAGTAAGACAAATGATGGTGTTTGTTAAATATTATTTTTTTAAAGTTTATTTTATTTTTTCTTGTAAACATTTGTGTGTTAAAGGAATATTCCAGGTTCAATAGAAGTTAAGCTCCATCGACAGCATTTGTGGTATAATATTGATTACCACAAAAATGAATTTTGACTTGAGTTACAGTGAGGCACTTACAATGGAAGTGAATGGGGGCCAATTTTTGAACGTTAAAATACTCACTTTTTTAAAAGTATAGCCACAAGACATAAACAATATGCGTGTTAATTTAAGTATAATAAAATCAATTATTAGACTCTGTGTTAAGATATATCCAATTTTTCAACTTCATTGCCATGATGATGTAATGTCAACAAACCCTAAAACAACTGTAAAAATTACAATTTAAATAACTTTACAACTCAAATAATACTTGAATTAACATGCCTTAAAACCCTCCAAAAATTGGCCTATTGTAAGTGCCTCACTGTAACCTCGATTTTTGCTTTTTGTTAATGAAAAGGAGGTACGAGTCAACATTATGCCATAAATGCTGTCGACTGAGCCAGGGCCAGATGAACCATTTGGGCAATGGGGCACGTGCCCAGGGGCACCACGCGACAGCATTTGTAAAATTGTTTACGGTCCGTTTTTAATTTAATGGTTTAAAAGTTTAATTTAAAAGTTTTTCAGTATCATTAATCAGGTGTAAATTATTATGCAGAGGTCCGGACTGCTACCAAAACAGCGCGTAGATGGCGCTGTCATGTGGTACATATTCCTTTTGTCAGCGCTGGAAAGGATGAGCAAATCACAGTAATTTATTAATGGACGAAGATTTAAAAAATGCTTTTATGGATACTGCTGAGGTGGATTTACATTCACAGGTATGAATCTTTGCAATTTCAAAATTTTTATTAAATAATGACTATCCAGTGTAAAAATGTCTTCAATAAGATATAAAACGCTGTAAGATATTATTGGCGAAACAGTGCATAGATGGTGCTGTCACATAGGATGAACCAATCACAGTCGTTTATTCTTACTGGATGAGGATTTAATAAATGCTTTTATAGATACTACTAAAGTAGATTTACATTCACAGGCATGAATACTTTAAATACTCAGTTTTTATTAAAAATAACTATCCTGTGTAAAAATGTCTCAAAATAGATATATAACGTTCTTAGATTTAAATTCAGATGAATGGAGGATTCGATTTAATGAGCCATTGAGCATCCCCTGCATGAATTAAACTTTGTGTCTCATATGACGCAGTGGCTGACGACATTTACAATTTCAGTCTGTTCCACACACAGTGTACGAATTTAGAAAACAAAGAATATAACATGAGTCATATGGAGTTTGGTATGATGTGAGTAAATTATGTTAGAATCTGTGGTGAGCAATCCCTGTTAATATTTGATTGTGTACTTCGTTCATATCTTATCCTGGAAAAGATGGTAAGTACTGTTATAGGATATTATTTTTATCTAATAGTAGTATATTAGTATCTACAAAAGTGTTTAAGACTCCATACTAGCAGTGCGTTCCTCTGAAAATTGTTTATACTCCATGTTTCTATATCAGAGCAGGAGTTATTGAGTTAAACTATTTTTATTGTGTATGTCATAAATGCATGCCCAGGGGCACACAGGAGACTTATTCCAGCCCTGGATTGAGTTTAACTTGTACTGAAACTGGAATATTCCTTTAAGTAAGGAATAATTGATGATGGACCGTTGAATTATTGAAAAATAATGCACACACGTGGTGGTTATGCGGTCATGACGCGCAGCAGAGTGTGCATTATTTTTCAATAATTCAATGGGCCGGAGTCAATTATTCCACTTATACCACGGTTACCACACCTTAATACATCGTTCAGGGTTTTATCTCAAGAAGATTTTCTGGTTTTCATCCCTAAAACACTCTTGTGAGTGAAACTACTTTCTTCCGTCATAGACTCAGCATCTTGCTTTGATACAGTCAGAACCTTCGTTGCTAGTTCGAAAACAAAACTTTAGAACTAGCAATGGAGGATAGCGAGGCTTGCGCTGCTTTACTCGAGGACTTACTGAAGTTATGAGGTAGTGCGTTTGTGCATGTGTGTGTCAGTTTGTGTGTGCATTTGTTTTTGAGGGATCGAAAGAGAGAAACTCAGAAACTGAGAGAGATTGCTTTTTGGATTACCTTTTTTGTGGCAGAAGTAACATCGCTTCAAAATTGCCATCTCCTGTGTACGGCTCTCTTCAGGTCCCACCTCAGATTTTCTATAGAATTCAGGTCTGGGCTCTGGCTGTGCCATTCCAAAACATGAATCTTTGTTTTGCTGAAGCCATTCTTTTGTTAATTTTGATGTGTGCATTGGATCATTGTCATGCTGAAAGGTGAAAGATCTCTTCATTTTCAGCTTTCTAGCAGATGCCAGAAGGTTCTGTGCCAAAGTTGACTGGTACTTGGAGCTAATGATGATTCCCTCCACCTCCACTAAAGCCCAGCTCCAGCTGAAGAAAAGCAGCCCCAAAGCATGATGCTGCCACCACCATGCTTCACCGTGGGTATGGTGTTCTTTTGCTGATGTGGTGTGTTGTTTTTGTGCCAAACATACCTTTTACAATTTTGGATAAAAAGTTCAATCTTGGTCTCATCAGACCATAACACATTTTTCCACATAGCTTTGGGAGACAGGATATAGGTTTTTGTGGGCTTGGATGTTTTTTGTTTTTTTTTTTGTCAGAAAATGCTTGCATCTTGCCACCCTGCCCCATAGCCCAGACAGATGAAGAATACAGGATATAGTTGTCACATGTAGGGAGCAACCAGTACTTGCCAGAAAGAGCTGCAGCTACTTTAATGTTGCTGTAGGCCTCTTGACAGCCTCCTTGACCAGTTTTCTCTTTGTCTTCTCATCAATTTTGGAGGGATGTCCTGTTTTTGATAATGTCACTGTTGTGCCATACTTTCTCCACTTGTTGATGACTGTCTTAACTGTGTCCATGGTATATCTAATGCCTTGGAAAAAATTTTGTAGCCCTCACATGAATGATACCTTTCAACAATGAGATTCCGTTGATGCTTTGTAAGCTCCTTGTGGCCCATGGCTCTTGTAGTAGCATGGAACCAAGAAGATGTCAGAAAAATCCTACAGAACAGCTGAGATTTACTTGGAGTTAATAAGAATCACTTCAGGTGAAGACAGGTGTGTACTATTTCACATGAGCTTGATTATTGTTTGATTCTGAACACAGCCACATACCCAATTATAAAAGGGTGTGCACACTGTGATGAGGAGGAGGACGGGGCCGGGCCATGACTACACACGCCCGGCCCCCAATCGGGCTAATCTGCTGAGGAGAGGGATAAGTGAAGTGAATGCGGCAGTTTGGGAGAGAGAGAGCCACATGCAGCTGCCATGTGTGTTTGTTTGTTTATGTCTTTTAAGTTTTCATTAAACATTATTGCGTGGTTCGTCTGGTTCCCGCCTCCTCCTTTCCCAACCTTGGTGCCGAAGCCCGGGAAGGAGGAGGGATGCGCTGTCGTGGAGTCCTCACCACTACCAGCCAACCCAAAGGAGCAGCTGTGGCCGTCTGCCGGGGAATGGAGGAGCTGCTGCCGACTACCTGGACGCGGAGGAACGGCCACCATCCATGAGGGGAGGAGGGGCTCACTACCGGCTGCCTGGAGTGGTGGAGCCGCTGCCAGGGGCGGAGGAGTTCCCTACCGGCCAGCAAAATATGGAGGGGCATTCCATCCACGAGGGGTCGGAGGACTTGCTCCGGTCCGCACGGGGAGGAGTGGCTGTCGTCCGCCAGAGGTTTGGGAGTGGCTGAGGGCTGGGCAACAGCGTATGTGGGTGCCGGCGAACCAGGTTATCCTTCTTTCTCCTCTCTCTCTCTCTCTCTCGCTGTCGCTCCGCTTTGCCTTTTCCCACTCTTTTTGTTTTTGTTTTTTTGTTTTTCCCTCCCCTTGTCCCCCTACCCAGCCCTAGAGAGGCGGGGAAAAGCCTGCCGGCAGGCGGGGCCAGAAGGGGGGGTGTGTACATCATGCCGGGGGTTCCCCGGCCTGAGGCAAAGGAGGGAGGAGTGTGACGAGGAGGAGGGCCGGGCCGTGACTACTCACGCCCGGCCCCCAATCGGGCTAATCAGCCAAGCAGTACGGGAGACAGAGAGCCACATGCAGCTGCCGTGTGTGTGTTTGTTTGTTTTTGTCTTTTAAGTTTTCATTAAACATTATTTTGATGGTTCAGCCGGCTCCCGCCTCCTCCTTTCCCATCCTTAACCTTGTTGCACACACTTATGCAGTTAAGTTATTCTAAGTTTTTTATTTTATTTTTTTTTTCTCTGAAATGTGTTACTTTGGTTTCAGTGGCATTGCATAGGTTGTAATTTTTACATGAAATGTGCAAAAAGTCTGATATGATTTATCTTTGTTTCATTTTTTACATCATAAAAACCTGCTGTTTTAGCAGGTGTGTGTAGACTTTTTATATCCACTGTATGTGTGTCTATGTGTGTGGGGGGAGTATCCCACAGATATTTCAGATAATATAGAAACTGTTGTATTGATCAAGAGTATCTAGCTTTGATACAGCTCAAGCCTTCATTGCTAGTTCGAAAATGTCACTTTAGAACTAGCAACACTGCTATTCGGCATTGGAGTAACAAGGAAGTGCGGGTGTGTGTGTGTGTGAGTGATAGAAAAAGAGAAACAGAGAGATCGCGAGTTGAATTACATGTGTTTAAAGTGGCTCTCGTCAGGTATAACATTGCTTCAAATTGCCAAAGTGCAAGTTTAAGTCTCAGCAGCAGCGAGTGTCGCCATTCTTGTACAGCTTTTCTATTGCTAAATACAACTGTTTACAATCCCAGTGAGTCGCGTGGGTGCGCTGACTTTGCTCCCGAGAGAGTTCCACTATATAGCTATGTGAGGTGCTTTCCACTATATACGTAGCTATGTGAGACTGATTAGGGTGAAATACATTGAAACATTAAAAGTTGCACATATTAAAAGTTATTTTGGATAACAGAAACTTTTGAATTGATCAAGTCACAGGGGTGCGGCTCTGTTTGTTGGTCGCGACTCGAGTATTTGTGTTTGTGTGTGCACGCATGTATGTGTGTGAGCGTGTGTAATTGTGGGTGAGATGAGGGAGCATGAGGGCTCTTTTTAAATGAAATTGAAATAAATGTAGGACATTTTAGACATTGTTTGACATTCTTAACTGATTTACTTTAGCCAGTGTCTTTGTTTTAATTGGTTATTTTGTTGTGGTAGCCTGTAGGGCTCTTTGAAATAACTGAAGTAATTTGGCGAAATGATATGGAACCGTTATGCGGTCAAGACCTGGAACTACTTCATAGCTGTGCGTTTACTTGAAAAATAATTTTACACCTCAGAACGTCCGTGAACCAATCAGAATCAAGCATTTAACAGACCCATGGTATAAAGCAGATTAAAGGCGTTGTGTGTGTTCGTTTACATTTACATTTTTGACAGTTGGAGTTTGAATTAACAAGCATTCAGTTGGCCTGTTTGAACATTCTGAATGACACACTGGCCACGTTCACACAGCAGCAGAACACAGTTTTCAGTCCTGTTTTGAGTGCTTAATATGGTTACATTCACACACAGTAGGCCATTTTCACACTTCCGTGTTTCTCGCTTCAGGGGGTGGCCCTCGCAGGGTAAACTTACTTCTGGTATCTAATTAACATTCTGACAACTTTAAGGAAGGTATAATGCAACTGAATCCAACATATTCACTGAGATATTCAAGCTGCTACTGGTCATAGACTAAACCGGTAATAAATAACTATAATGATAAGATAAATAAGTTAATAAATTCTCATAGTCATTCTCCGTGCGTTTTTGGGTCACTCTGCATTACTGCAAGTAAAACAGCACATGTGCGGACAAAATCATCGGCAAAATCATCACACACCTGTGCAGCTCCAGAATGAGAAGCAGGCCCAGGAAAATCATGTCTGATCGCTCGCTCCATGGACACTTTTATAAACAGAGACACTTCTGTCATCTCTCTAGCTGATATTTCATCTCATTCACATGCTCCTGACATCATCATTAAACTAAGTGTAATAAAGTTAATGTTTGTTATTCGGGATAATATTCATTAAACTCTGTGTATTTTACACAATGAAGACAAACCAACTCAGATATACATCTGTCTTTTACATGGCACATGACTCAAATTTTAAAGTAAGTTTTTTTTTTCTTCATAATAATTTTATTATCCCTATATATATAAAAGATTGGAACCATGGCTGTGAAATGTTCAGAAACATATCCCTTTCGTGAGACAAGGATGTTTTTCATGCAGGGCCATAGCTAGTGGGGTGAAAGGTGGTAACGATTCTAGGGGCCCAAAGGCCCAGAGGGGCCCATAACAAATTAAAAACTGCATTTTTTAATAGGTAAGGGGCCCGGAGCAATATACAGTCAGAGGGTACAGTCAATTCCTTGCTACGGCCCTGTTTTCATGAGACTGTTTTTAATCATTTTTGAGAAATGTATGTAGCTAATGTTCTTACTATGTACAGTAAATCCACACTGTAATTTTCGAAGTAGTGCTTACTCCACTTTGCAAACATTAATATTGTTATAATCCGTATAAAATGCATTGTTTATTGCACAGTTCCTTATTGCTCTCTGCTGCTCTGTTACTAGGATGATGGGGTTAATGTACATTGTGTGTGTATGTGTGTGTGTATATATATATATATATATATATATATAATTTATGAAAATAGGTAAATAAATTTGACAGGTTGACTTGGTTTCATTAATTTGATTATACATTTATACTGCATTTAAAATTTTGGGGAGTTTAATACAAGGTTCAGTGAGACATTTTATTTGTATTTTTGCATCTGTGCTGGGAGTATATAAAGCTTTCTAAATTAATTTCTCGTGATATGGAGACACAAGGACTCTCATTTATGCTAATGCTGTTCATGTGGGGTTTCGTTAACCCAAGAAAATGGAGACTTAAGCTGCTTGTCATCCGAAGATAAAGTTGCACTCTGCACGTGGTTAAAAGGCGTTCAAAGCCACTGTCAGTTTATTATGATCTGATGGATGAACTCGCTGCTCGACTGGATTGTTTATTTAATAACGCTGCGTAAATTGTGATAAGACATGCCGGTGTTATGGACGTCGCCATAGTTTAGTCACTGTTACTATGGTTACAGCTGTTAGAAAACGGGCTTGACTTCAGTTGTTTGTTCATACAGACAGTATTCAAACTGCTACTGTAAGCTGCAGACATGTTCACAAGTCCCTGAGGTGCAAGTCAAGCCTCAAGTCTTTGAGGTGCAGTTCAAGTCTTTGGTCTCAAGTCCAAGTCAAGTCTTATTTATCTATTTATTTTTGCAATAGTTCTTTATCTGCAGCTGGTTAATTTAGTAAACCCTGTATAAGGCAAATTCAATTATGAAATATTAAAACTGACTACTTTAAGGGATTGCCTTGTTTATTTATTTAAACTTATACACTGTAAAAAAAAATTCTGTAATTTTAATGGTAAAAGACTGTAAATATGCTACAGAAATAAATTGAAAAGTTAATTGATTAACAAATATTAACTGTAAAATATACAGTAAAATGTTTTAATATATTTTAAAAGACAGTACAGTAGTTTTTTACAATAAAATGTTGTAAGATGTAAAAAGTATGATTTTCCTGTATAATTAAAATTTATATTGTTTAACAAGAGTACATGTACTTTTTACAGTAAATTATTGTTAAAATTACAGTAAAAACAATAATCGGGCGTTCCCACAATTCCCTGCATGACCCATTATATTTCACTATATTTTATGGGAATAGTTATGTTTCTTCTTATTTTTATATAAGTTATGTACATTGGGGTGTTTTGTTTTATATTTGATGTAGTTTAGTTAATGTTTATTTCATAATTTTAATTTCACATGTTACCCTGATGGTGTTTAGTGTTTGTGTGAGTGACACTGAGCACTGTCTCTACATGTTTATTGGTCATTGCTCCTGGAAGAGACACTATTTTTGCCACTACTATTTTTTACTTTAATAATGGATCTTATTTTTATTTGGGAAAAAATAAAGAATTTGCCCATACGTCATTGAGGCTGTCTCGTTTCAGAAAAGCGAGTAGGACACTCATCAAAGCTTTGTCACCAAGCTACATTCATTTATTTAAAACATACCTTTGCTTTAATGAGAGAAAAACAATTATGCACAAACTTTTACTGGATGGTGTTAACCTTCTTGACAAAAAATGTCATAATAAACATGTAAAGCAAATAATACATAACAGAACTCATACATCCCCTAGATGTAAATTTTATTGGTATAATCTTTGATAATATTCACTGGAAAAGAACATGGTTACTTCCAGAAAAATACTGCATCTCCAATTAAATAAGGGAAATACATTTTAAAATATTACATAATATCTATCCAACAAACTCCCAGGTTTCTATCTTTGCTGATATTTCTAATTTATGTGTCTTCTGTAAGATAGAAGAAACCTTGCTTCACTTATTTTATTAATGTAATCAGATACATCCTTTTGGGAGAGTTTAAGTAGCTATCTATCACCTTTTCTAAAATGTGATTTATGTTTTTCATTGAAATATGTGTTTCTTTATTTTTCTGGTGGTAACCATGCAGTCGAACTTATTGTTAATTTCTTTATTTTGCATTGCAAATATTTTATCCACAAAAGCAAGTTTCTCAATACTGTGCCTAGATTTGAAGCATTTCTTGCCGACATGTCTCTTATGGTAAAATCTCTTAAACTGTTTAGCACCCTCAAGCATCCCCGTAGATCCGGGCCTGAATACACCCTTACTAACATTTATCAAAGTAAATTTTTATTTTATTTCATTTTATTTTATTTTTTTATTATTACAACTGAGGTAGTTTTATTAAAGTTAAGTTGTTAAATGTGTTTAAGCTATTATGTTTTCATAACAAATAAACGTCCTGGTTACTTTTGTAACCTCCGTTCCCTGATGGAGGGAACGAGACGTTGTGTCGATGTAGTGACACTAGGGGTCACTCTTGGGAGCCCTAAACACCTCTGCTTTTTGAAAAAAGGCCAATGGGAATTGGCGAGTGGAATTTTGTTTACTGGCTGGGGGCCATAAGTGTCTGCGTCGGGGGGGTGTCACTCCCAAGGGAAAGACACCGTGGAGACCACACCCCGCCCACACCCCTCCGGCATTTCGAGTGGAAATACGTCATATGGTCTTACCAAGTCTTGTCGGAAGTATGTCATGTGGAGAAGTCCCATGGTAGGTCCTACCCAATGGGGGAGGAGTTCTACAAACACGGTGACTGGGGGCAGAGGAACCTCTGCCCAAGGAAGATGCAGTTTACCAACAGGAAAACGATTTAGCAGAAGATATATCACATGGGGTCACCTATGGGGAACTAGAGCATGTGGAGCACCTACCCCAGTACAGGGCTTAGTTAGCACACGTACTGGGCCAGCAGTGAGTTTCTCCGCAAACTTGTCTGCCACAGGGCTAAGGAGGAAAGTCATCCAGGGATCACAACTTGTGAACACGACTGGGAGTCAAAAGCGCACGTCTTCACCTCATGGGAGGGGAAAGGTGCTATGCGCAAGCAGTACACCTGGCCAGCTGTCCCAGAACTTACCTGCTCGTATCTGACAACACACAGGACAAAACTGGCTCAACCCGGAGATTATAGAATCTCGCATAGGTGTCGGGTGTTGCCCAGCCTGCTGCTCTGCAGATGTCTGCCAAAGAGGCGCCACTGGTCAGGGCCCAGGAGGCCACTACACTCCTAGTAGAGTGGGCTCATAACCCCACTGGGGGCGGCACATCCTGAGCGTGATATGCCATCACGATGGCGTCAACGACCCAGTGGCCATTCCTCTGTTTGGAGACAGCTCTTCCTTTCCGCTGTCCACCAAAGCAGACAAAGAGCTGCTCAGAGCTTCTAAAGCTCTGCGTGCGATCCAAATAAATGTGTAAAGCACGCTCTGGACACAGCAACGCCAAAGCTGGGTCTGCTTGCAGGTTCACCACCTGATCCCTAAAAGGGGTCGTGGGAACCTTGGGCACATAGCCCGGTCGGGGTCTCAGGATCATGTGAGAGTAACCCGGACTGAACTCCAGGCACGATTCACTAACAGAGAACACCTGCAGGTCCCCTACCCTCTTGATGGAAGTGAGCGCAGTCAGGAGGGCAGTCTTCAAAAAGAGTGCCTTAAGCTCAACTGACTCCAGGGGCTCAAAAGGAGCTCCCCGTAGACCCCGAAGGACTACAGAGAGGTCCCACAAGGGGATGAGGCACAGTCTGGAGGTATTCAACCTCCTAGCGCCTCTCAGGAAACTGATGATCAAGTCGTGCTTCCCCAAACAATTACCATCCACTGCATCGTGATGTGCCGAAATGGTGGCTACATACACCTTCAAGGTGGAGGGGGACAGCCGCCCCTCCAGCCTCTCCTGCAGGAAGGAAAGCACCGATCTGACTGTGCATCTCTGGGGGTCTCTTTACGTTGGGAAGAACACCACTTAGCAAACAGACGCCACTTCAAGGCATACAGGCGCCTCGTAGAGGGAGCCTGAGTGATCGTGTCTACCACCACGGGTGGTAGGCCAATTAGGTCTTCCATGTCCCGTCCAAGGGCCAGATGTGGAGATTCCAGAGGTCTGGTCACAGATGCCAGATGGTGCCCCATCCCTGAGAAAGAAGGTCCTTCCTCAGGGGAATTCGCCGGGGGGGCTGTCACGAGGAGCGTTAGGTCCGAGAACCATGTCTGGGTGGGCCAGTAGGGTGCTACTTGGATGACTTGCTCCTCGTCCTCCCTGACCTTGCACAGGGTCTGTGCAAGTAGGCTCACTGGGGGAAACGCGTATTTGCGTAGTCCCGGGGGCCAGCTGTGTGCCAGCGCATCTATACCGAGGGGTGCCACGGTAAGGGCATACTAAAGCAGGCAGTGGGAAGATTCCCGGGAAGCAAACAGGTCTACCAAATCGACTCCAAATCAGCCGCTGGAGCGCCGATCCTGCCGAAATGGGACGGTGGATGGCGGTCATGATGATGGCCGTGCGCACCTGACATGTGACTCAGGGAACAAGAAAACCACTCTTTTGTTGAAGATTTGGGTACCGCATCCTCTTGGGCATGCGGCGAATAATGAAACAAAAGATTCTCCTCCCGGCCCTCCACCGGGGGATGAAGTGGTCTGTCTACCAGCTCCATAGAAGCGGGTCTCCTCGTCCCTGGGTCGCCTGTCTCAGGGGCACTGTGAAGCCTTCCTTGGGTTCTTGGCAGCCGGCCGTGAGATGGGTGGCGTCTGCTTCCTGCGGTGGGCTCCACACCGGGGCCGGGCCGTGGGGGCGGGCTGTGGCGGAGCCAGTGCTATTGTTGCAGGAGGACGCCCTTGGCGATGAGCAGACGGGGTGCGGGGTCTTGAGTTGCGCTGGGGCAGGATGTGTTGAATAGCCTCCATCTGCTGTTTCACTGCCGAGAACTGCTGGGCAAAGTCCTCGATGGTGACGCCGAACAGGCCAACCTGGGAAATGGGGGCGTCAAGGAACCGTGCCTTGTCAGCCTCTCTCATCTCAACCAGGTTGAGCCAAAGGTGGCGCTCCTGGACCACCAGGGTGGACATTGCCTGCCCGAGAGACCGCGCCGTGACCTTCGTCACCCAGAGAGCGAGGTCGATCGCCGAGCGCAGTTCCTGCATCAATCTCTTTTAGCGCCCTGGCTTTGTGTACCTGCAGGAGAGCTATGGCGTGCAGGGCGGAGGCAGCACCGTAGGCCTTAGCCATTAGAGATGATGTAAACCTACAGGCCCTGGACGGGAGCTTCGGGTGCCCATGCCAGGTGGTGGTGCTCTGCAGGCACAAGTGCGCCGCGAGCGCCTTATCCACCTGGGGAATCACCGAATACCTCTTGGCCGCCCCACCATCCAGGGTATTGAGAGCGGGGGAGCTGAAAGATCGGGATCAGGTAGTAAAAGGCGCCCCCCCACGATCTTGTCAGCTCCTCATGCACTTCCGGGAAGAAAGGGACCGGGGCGTGGCCGTGAGCTGCGCTCTGGGCCCAGGAACCAATCATCGAGCCACGAGGGTTCAGGGCACAGTGGAGGGTTCCACTCTAGCTCGACGCTCGTGGCTTCCCGGGAAAGCATGACCATCATCTCCACGTCGGCCTGAGACTGGGCGACCATACACGAAGGAGGAAGCCCAGCTGAAACCTCCACGTCAGAATGGATGAGCCTGCTGTCCGATGCTGCGCTCGATAACTCATTGTCTTCCTGGGCCCCGAATAAGAGGTCGAACTCGCCCTGAGACGAGCTGGTGGTCTCATCCGAGAGCCCGACCGGGGCAAGCAAGCGTGCTGAGAAATAGGAGGTCTGTGGGGGGTTACCGGCAGAAGTGCTCCCATTGAAGTCCCCAAATCGCCCCCAGTGCTAGCCGACGCGACCTCATACCTGTAGGTAGAAGGACCGAGGTGGGTGCCGCTGGGGTGGCTTGCTTTCTTTTGAAGGCAAGCCGCGACCGCAGCGTTGCCAAGGTCATGTTCTCGCAATGAGGATAAGACCCATCCACGAAGGATTTTTCCGCGTGAGCAGCGCCCAGACACGTGAGGCACCGATCGTGGCCGTCAGAAATGGAGAGATAACGACCGCAACCAGGAATAACACACAAACAGGAAGGCATCTTTAAAAAGACGAAATCTGAATGAGTGGTTGCATGCCAACTCCTTTTACACCCGTATGTCTGGGGGAGTGGCATGCAAATTCTACTCGTCAATTCCCATTGGCCTTTTTTCATAAAGCAGAGGTGTTTAGGGCTCCCAAGAGTGACCCCATGTGTCACTACATTGACACAATGTCGAGTGAGTGACAGATAGGGAACAGTTTATTTTTTTAAGAAAGACTACCTAACTAACAATGATTAAAATGTACCACCTAAGACCATTTTTGACCCAGGAAAAACCCTGGTTTGCGTACATCTTTATTCATCTTTCCAAACCATTATGAATTTTGCAGTTATGTTTATGCCGTGAACGCACATTTGAGCTGTAAAACAGACTTTACAGAATATTGCCTGGGTTGTGGTTAATAGTTTGGAATAGAGGGCTGAGATCTCAATATGATGTCAATAATGTTTCAAATTGTCAATATGTCAGCTAATGTAGTGAATGAACCAATAAGCACACTGAGATCCCCAAGAGAACTAAATGAGAATCAAAATCCCTGTAGAGCTCTGGCTTCAGAGATGAGCCTTAGTCAGGCACTCAATAGGAAATCAATATTGATGTTCTCAATTACAGGAGCACTTAAAAGTTAAATGAGCTCCCTAACAAGTCATTTAATCTAGGCCAGCGATAGGTCAGAGAAGAGTCAACGAGTGGAGATACTATGGCTGAGTAAAACAAGGAATTGTTGGATAATTTGAATGTGTCTTGGTCAAGCTGGAGCAAAAGGGCGGATTGTACGGGTCAGGTGGACATTGTTCTACAGTTCTGGAGATGTGTGAGCTTCTTGAGTAGATTTTAATGTCATTTTTATAAAGCTGATCAGCTGATCTGTACGTCGTCTGTGGTTCAGGAGTGGCTTAACAAGAGGAATACGACAACTGTAGCCAAATTCCTTGACATGTCTGTGTGTGGTGGCTCTTGATGCCTTGACCCCAGCCTCAGTCCATTCCTTGTGAAGTTCACCCAAATTCTTGAATCGATTTTGCTTGACAATCCTCATAAGGCTGCGGTTCTCTCGGTTGGTTGTGCATCTTTTTCTTCTACACTTTTTCCTTCCACTCAACTTTCTGTTAACATGCTTGGATACAGCACTCTGTGAACAGCCAGCTTCTTTGGCAATGAATGTTTGTGGCTTACCCTACTTGTGAAGGGTGTCAATGATTGTCTTCTGGACAACTGTCAGATCAGCAGTCTTCCCCATGATTGTGTAGCCTAGTGAACCAAACTGAGAGACCATTTTGAAGGCTCAGGAAACCTTTGCAGGTGTTTTGAGATGATTAGCTGATTGGCATGTCACCACATTCTAATTTTTTGAGATAGTGAATTGGTGGGTTTTTGTTAAATGTGAGCCAAAATCATCACAATTAAAAGAACCAAAGACTTAAACTACTTCAGTCTGTGTGCATTGAATTTATTTAATACACAAGTTTCACAATTTGAGTTGAATTACTGAAATAAATGAACTTTTCCACGACATTCTAATTTATTGAGATGCACCTGTATATGGATGCTTTCTCATTGAAACATTCGGAGGTGAGAACCATGTTAATCTATGTGGAAATAGTTTGGGATATACCTGATAACAGACACAGATTCTGTTTGCGTTTCAGGGGCCACGAAAAGTCGAATACATCACTATAGTCTGTTTATTTTCAATTTAGACTGAAATAGACTTTTAGAATAAAAATCAAACTTTGTCTCCCTTGGGCGTTTTAATGTGTTTCATTGGATCAGATAATTGCAGATGGCAGAACAGTTTCACTGTGAGTTAATGAAAAACACAATCAAAAAAGGACCCCATGATAATTTACCATGTTAACTATAGATCCCAAGTCATTATTGGCGTTTGCTTATGCAAGCATCACTACTATTATTGTTCAGACTAAGGGTCAAAGCCAATTACATTGAAGGAGGGACCCTAAAGACCAGAATATTGTATGCCGCTTTTTCCACTATCAGGCAGAACGTTTTTTTTTTTGTTTTGTTTTTTTGTGGAACTGTGCCATTATGTATAGGGCTCGTTAGCACAGTTTCTTTTTCCACTGTGGTGCTGTGAAATCAGGATTGGAATGGACTGACTGGACAAGTGACCAATCCTGAGCTACCACGTCACTACAGCCGTTCCTTAGTACGGTTAGCTAACGGCACTGATAATTCCAGGCTTGTAATGGTGTTTAATCAAACCAAACTGTTCTCAAATGGAAATGCTTCTGGAACCGTTACTCACTGTTCGGCATGATGATGAAAAAAGCACTTATAGATACTTGAGGATTCTTTTGATTTAACCCAAAAAGCAACAACCCAGAACACCTTTGCAACCCCCTAGCATACAAGCAACCATTCAGAACACCCCAGAAACTGCACAGCAAAACTCTAGCAACCGCATAGCAATGTCATAACCACACCATAGCAAAAACCCAGAACACGCCAGTAAACGTAAACAACACCATAATAAAGCACTCAGAACACCCAAGTAACCATAAAGCAGTGTTATTATCATTAACGAAAACTATAAAACTAAATAAGCATTTTCATTAACAGAAATAAAAATAAATTAAGCAAATACTTTTTCATAACTCCAAAACTAACTAAAATAAAATAAAAATGACCTTGAATTCATTTTAGTTTTAGTTTTTTTAGACAGTAGGGTGAATATGGGCAAAGTGGGACACTACTGGAAATTTTCCTGTTTTGTCATTTTTAATTACTATATAGAGGTAACAGAAGACTGTCCTAAGAAATTTAATGACATTAGACATTTTAAATGATATCAGTAAATGTTTTATCTTTGGCAGCCATAAAATACAAAAACTAAAATGAAAACTAATGGAAAATGAAACAAGAAAACACTGAAAAAAGGAAAACTAAACTAAAACCAAAAGACAAAGTGTGAAAACTAAATGAAAATGACAAATTGAATATAAAATAGAAATAAAAAATTCCAAAACTATAATCACCATGCCATATAGCAACACCCTAGCAAGTACTCAGAACATCCCAGCAACAACATAGCAACACCCTAGCAACCACTCAGAACACCCCAGCAACTGTATTGCAACGTAATAACAACCACTTAGAACACACCAGCAATGGCATAGTAATGCCCTAGCAACCACCCAAAACACCCCAGCAACTGCATTGCAATAAAACTCTGATAGCTTGGTCTATAGCAACACTGTCATCAATTAATGGAAATGACAAAGATTCTGATACCTTTTTACACTGTTTGCTGATCACATATTAATTTATTATGACGTACTGTAATAACAGTAGCTGTGGTCTATATATATATATATATATATATATATATATATATATATATATATATATATATATATATATATATATATTTTTTTTTTTTTTTTTTTTTTTTTTTGTGATGGAAAACAGCATGTTAAAATTTACCATGGTAGATTTATGTCATGGTCCTGCCACTTTTGTCTATGTTTATTCATGCTGTGGCAGGATCATGACAGTCTCCTCTGCCTGTTTGTTTCTTGTGTTTGCAGGTGCCACGTGGAAAACACTTGCTGCGTTGCCCTGACAACTGCTCCTTACTCCACCCTGCTCATTATCTGCGGTACCTACCTCATATTACCCTTCCCTACATAAGCTCCTCGTGTTCAGTCCTGTGCCACATTGTTTTGTGTGTTTTCCCTGTCGGTTGGTTGCTGTCTGTTCATGTTACCTCGGTCAGACCCCCCCCCATGTTTTTTATTTATTTTGTAATAAAACCCTTTTACTTGCCTCTGTGTTTGGGTCCTTCCTACTTCTCGTAACAGATTTATGTAGAGGATCTAGTAAACTTTGTTGATAGTTAGAAATGGTCCAAATCTCAGATTTAGTATTTGAAAATATGTTGTCAATATTTATGATTCATCCAGAGAGAATTCACCTAATGGCATTCTTAATTTCAGTGACTCTAAATGTCTTTTCCAAATGAGTCTTGAACCCTCTCATCTCTTCAGTCTAAATCAGTTTATATTCAAAATGAAGTGAACAAGCTGCATGACGTTCAGTGTGTCGCAAGTAGTGCTAATTAAAAGACTTACAGAAATGGCCCAGCGGAAACTACTTCACATGTAAAGAAGTGTGTTCATGTGGGGTGAAACTTCAACAAAAGATCCCTCTCTGAATAGCGTTTCATTAGCAAAGACCAAAGTAGGGTTAAGCCGGAACCCTTCAACTCCTTCCCAAGCACTTGACATCCCTGCCAATCTTACATTCAGACTTTTTAATGTTTAAGTCAAGCCCCTAATTTTTACATATTGTGTTGTTGAAAAGATTGCTTTTGGCCACAATCACTTGAACTTGTGCAGAAAATGGTGATTTTTCAAGTCATTGTATTAATATCAACAACTTGCCCATCCAATACCCATTTAATCACTAGACAGATTTTTAAACTTCTCAGCCTCTTCAATTCAATCTATTTTTCTATCTCCGAACATGATTGATAACCAAGCGAACGCTTCAATGCCGACTCAAGTAAACTATGATTATAAACAAACCCCTGAACACCCCTAAAACACCTCGAGGGCCTCAACTTTCTTTAATCCGTTTTCCTGGTCTATACACAAAACACTTTGACCTATTTGGACCAATGAAGTTCACAAATTCTTCATTTGTGTTCTATTAAATCTCATTGCTGTGTAGGAGAAATAATTGAGATTTAAAAAGACCTCCTTTGTGAGTTTTCTGTCCTATGCTTAGGGTCTTAGCATTATACCATTCGTGTAGCCATTATTGCAGTTCATCATATGTTTGTATCCCAAAAACTTTTGTAATACAAGGAGAAAGACAACACCAGAGAACGATAGACATTTTAGAAGATCCGAACAAATGAGTAAAGAGACAAGAGAAACTAAACTCGCTGTCGGCAGAACTGATTATCAAACCCATCGACTGACAAGATCTGCAAAATAATATAAATATATAAATGAAAGAGATAAATAAATAAAATCCCCTCTTAATAAGTCACATACACTTAGGGATACAGATTTCCTCGGGGTGAAATGTTCCCATCTACAACACCACCAACAACGGCAAAAAATATTCTGGCCAGCTGCTTTTGGGTCGTATGGGTTGAGCCAGATTAGGTTTGTACATTCGAGCATGACACAGAGTCGCATCGATCAAGCATTGTATGGCTGTCAAAGATGATGATGCGATTAACCCCCTCGGTACTTCCTGCCAAAACACTGCTACAGGAAGATGGTGTCATATCTTGTTTGCATTTAACACCCAAAACATACAGATGACTGCAGAATCTGTAATAATGTGATGTTAAATAATGGATTAAGGATATAGATTATAGATATTATTAGTGGTGCATCTCCGATTTTTTAACACTAAGATCGGCCGATACCGATTAAAAAAAAAGAATGCCACTTTTTGCCAGTTATGTTGTGCAGTTATATGTTTATGCCCCACACAGTAAAATTACGCTAACACTTTACAACAAGGATCCATTTGTTAACATTATTTAACAACATTACTGTAGTTAACATGAACTAATGAACTGAATGTTAGTTACAACATACAGTGCATCCGGAAAGTATTCACAGCACTTCACTTTTTCCACATTTTGTTATGTTACAGCCTAATTTCAAAATGGATTAAATTCATTATTTTCCTCAAAATTCTACAAACAATACCCCATAATGACAACGTGAAAGAAGTTTGTTTGAAATCTTTGCAAATTTATTAAAAAGAAAAAAAGAAAAAAAAATCACATGTACATAAGTATTCACAGCCATGACACTCAAAATTGAGCTCAGGTGCATCCTGTTTCCACTGATCATCCTTGAGATGTTTCTACAACTTGATTGGAGTCCACCTGTGGTAAATTCAGTTGATTGGACACGATTTTGAAAGGCACACACCTGTCTATATAAGGTCCCATAGTTAACAGTGCATGTCAGAGCACAAACCAAGCCATGAAGTCCAAGGAATTGGACCGAGACAGGATTGTATTGAGGCACAGATCTGGGGAAGGGTACAGAAAAATTTCTGTAGCATTGAAGGTCCCAATGAGCACAATAGCCTCCATCATCTGTAAATGGAAGAAGTTTGGAACCACCAGGACTCTTCCTAGTGCTAGCCGCCTGGCCAAACTGAGTGATCGGGGGAGAAGGGCCTTAGTCAGGGAGGTGACCAAGAACCCGATGGTCACTCTGACAGAGCTCCAGCATTTCTCTGCGGAGAGAGGAGAACCTTCCAGAAGATCAACCATCTCTGCAGCACTCCACCAATCAGGTCTGTATGGTAGAGTGGCCAGACGAAAGCCACTCCTCTGTAAAAGGCACATGACAGCCCACCTGGAGTTTGCCAAAAGGCACCTGAAGGACTCTCAGACCATGAGAAACAAAGATTGAACTCTTTGGCCTGAATGGCAAGCGTCATGTCTGGAGGAAACCAGGCACCACTCATCACCTGGCCAATACCATCCCTACAGTGAAGCATAGTGGTGGCAGCATCATGCTGTGGGGATGTTTTTCAGCGGCAGGAACTGGGAGACTAGTCAGGATCGAGGGAAAGATGAATGCAGCAATGTACAGAGATATCCTTGATGAAAACCTGCTCCAGAGCACTCTGGACCTCAGACTGGGGCAAAGGTTCATCTTCCAACAGGACAACAACCCTAAGCACACAGCCAAGATAACAAAGGTGTGGCTCCGGGACAACTCTGTGAATGTCCTTGAGTGGCCCAGCCAGAGCCCAGACTTGAACCCTATTGAACATCTCTGGAGAGATCTGAAAATGGCTGTGCACTGACGCTCCCCATCTAACCTGATGGAGCTTGAGAGGTCCTGCAAAGAAGAATGGGAGAAATTGCTCAAAAATAGATGTGCCAAGCTTGTAGCATCATACTCAAAAAGACTTGAGGCTGTAATTGGTGCCAAAGGTGCTTCAACAAAGTATTGAGCAAAGGCTGTGAATACTTATGTACATGTGATTTTTTTTATTTTTCTTTTTATTATTTCTTTATTTTTTATTTTTTTATTTTTAATAAATTTGAAAAGATTTCAAACAAACTTCTTTCATGTTGTCATTATGGGGTATTGTTTGTAGAATTTTGAGGAAAATAATTAATTTAATCCATTTTGGAATAAGGCTGTAACATAACAAAATGTGGAAAAAGTGAAGCGCTGTGAATACTTTCTGGATGCACTGTATACTATTACATTTTTTAAATCAATTTTTATTAGTTAACATTAGTTAACACACTATGAACTAACATGAACTAAGAATGAACAATTGCAATTTTATTAACTAACATTATAATTGATAAAGGCTGTAAAAATATATTGTTCATTGTTTGTTCATGATACCTAATGCATGAACTAATTTTAACGAACGAATGGAATCTTTTTAAAAGTTACAGAAATTACATTAAAATTACATTAATTGTGAATTGCTAACATTTATTTGTTTTGAAACAGTTATGAATAGTTCTGTTGTCAATATCAAAAGGTCATTGTGACATACTGGTAAGCAGTAAAAACCATGAGAGCATCATACAAAGCAGAGATACATTCAAAAATAAGAAAAATATATCCATTACAAGAAATCATTAATATCTATGATTTGTGTATTGTCTTTGGCGTTTTGCTGTAACACAAATCACTAATTATTAAGTAAATGCATGAAGATGTGGTGCCATTATGGTTAAAATGTAATTGCTGTTATGAGTGGTAATGTGACCAAAGTTAAACTGAATTAAATTGGGATCCTCACAGAATAGCTCAGAGTTGAGTGACTGATCAGATATTAATAGCCCCTGGAGTGTGCGCATGTTTGATCAACACCGCAAGTGAGCATATTGAAGGGAGTGAAGCTGAAAGTGCTCATGATCGCTCAAACAGTCTCTATCGTTCAACACAACGTCTGATTGTCACGACTCACTTTACATCACGTATTCTCAGATTTGTATATGCATGTTTATTTGTTGTTTAATTTGTTTTTATACCCGTTTGCAGTCTCTTTATCCTCTCCGTGCTCGCAGTGCAGCGAGTCTACAGTGATGACTCCAGAAAATGCTTAATATTCATACACTTGTAATTCTTACACATTTTTAAAAACAAACCTGCATATTTATTTGAATAACAGCATGTCTGAAAGTTTAAATTCGTGAATACTTAGAATTGCCAACAATTCACCCTCCAGAGGCCACACTGTCATCAAGGGCTGAGAAAGCACTCATTCATTAGAGTAGTAGTGTATCGTCATGTTACCTTCATAACCTCTGTTCCCTGATGGAGGGAATGAGACGTTGTGTCAATGTAGTGACACTAGGGGTCACTCTTGGGAGCCCCAAACACCTCTGATCTTTTTTTTTAAAGGCCAATGAGAATTGGTGAGTGGAATTTGCATGCCACTCCCCCGGACATACGGGTATAAAAGGAGCTGGTATGAAAACACTCATTCAGGTTTTGTGCTGAGGAGCTGAGATAAGGTCCCGGCCATTTCAGCAGGTAGTTCAGCGTTGTGGCAAGAGGGACACAACATCTCATCCCCTCCATCAGGGAACGGAGGTTACGAAAGTAACCATGACATTTCCTATCTGTCACTCACTCAACATTGTGTCGATGTAGTGACACTAGGGGTTCATATACAAAATGCCACAACTAACTGAACTGTGTTACGTGAAGTGGCGGTGTGTGACGGGCAGACTGCTGTGTGCCTCGTAGCCAGCACACCAGGCCGTCACGTAACCTCCCCCAACGTTCTTTATGAGCATCGAACCGTCCTTCAGGAACAAGTCGACTGCCCAACGAATAGGTGGACAGGCTAGCCCAGCTAAGGCCTCTTTTCCTTCTCTTTTCTCCCCAAACAGAGTGGAATTTGTTAACCGACTGGGAGCCCTAAGTGTCTACGTCGGGGGGGGGGGGGGGGGTGTCACTCCCAAGGGGAAGACACCGCGGAGACCACACCCCACCCAAAAAGGGGGAGGTATTTTGAGTGGAAATACGTCACATGGTCTTTACCGAGCCTTGTCGGAAGTATGTCATGTGGAGAGGTCACATGGTAGGTCCTACCCAAAGGGGGAGGAGTTTCTACAAAGCATGGCGACTGGGGGCAGAGGGGCCCCTGCCCAAGGAAGATGCAGTTTACCGACAGGGAAAAGATTTTGTGGAAAATATCACATGGGGTTGCCTTAGGGGGAACCAGCACATGCGGAGCACCTACCTCAGTACAGGGCCTCATTAGCGCACTTAATGAGCCAGCAGTGAGTTTCTCCGCAAACTCAACTGCCACAGGGCTAAGGAGGAAATTCATCCAGGGATCACAATCTGTGAACACTACTGGGAGTCAAGAGCGCACGTCTTCCCCTCAAGTGAGGGGAAAGGCGCTATGCGCAAGCGGTACACCCGGCCAGTTGTCCCGGAACTTACCTGCTCGTGCCTGCCACTACTCGGGACGAGACCGGCTCAACCCGGAGATTGTAGAACCTCGCAAAGGTGTTGGGTGCTGCCCAGCCCACTGCTCTGCAGATGTCTGCCAAAGAGGCACCACTGGCCAGGGCCCAGGAGGCCGCCACACTGCTGGTAGAGTGGGATCATAACCCTGCAGGAGGTGGCACGTCCTGAGCCTGATATGCCATCGTGATGGCATCAATGACCCAGTGGGCGATCCTCTGTTTGGAGACAGCACTTCCTTTCCGCTGTCCACCAAAGCAGACAAAGAGCTGCTTGGAGCTTCTAAAGCTCTGCGTGCGATCCAAATAGATGCGTAAAGCTTGCACCGGACACAGCAATGCCAAGGCTGGGTCTGCCTCCTCCTGGGGCAGCGCTTGCAGGTTCACCACCTGATCTCTAAAAGGGGTCGTGGGAACCTTGGGCACATAGCCCAGTCGGGGTCTCAGGATCACGTGAGAGTAACCCGGACCAAACTCTTGGCACGATTCACTGACAGAGAACACTTGCAGGTCCCCTACCCTCTTGATGGAAGTGAGCGCAGTCAGGAGGGCAGTTTTCAAAGAGAGGGCCTTAAGCTCAGCTGACTCCAGGGGTTCAAAGGGAGCTCCATGTAGACCCTGAAGGACTACAGAGAGGTCCCACGGGGGGACGACCTCCTAGCGCCTCTCAGGAACCTGATGATCAAGTCGTGCTTCCCCAAGTACTTACCATCTACCGCATTGTGATGAGCTGAAATAGCAGCTACATACACCTCCAAGCTGGAGGGGGACAGCCGTCCCTCCAACCTCTCCTGCAGGAAGGAAAGCACTTATCCGACTGCGCATCTCTGGGGGTCTTCGCGTCAGGAAGAACACCACTAAGCGAACAGATGCCACTTCAAGGCATACAGGCATCTCATAGAGGGAGCCCTAGCCTGAGTGATCATGTCTACCACCGCGAGCAGTAGGCCACTTAAGTCCTCCATGTCCCGTCCAAGGGCCAGACGTGGAGATTCCAGAGGTCTGGTCATGGGTGCCATATGGTGCCCCATCCCTGAGAAAGAAGGTCCTTCCTCAGGGGAATTCGCCAGGGGGGCTGTCGTGAGGAGCGTGAGATCCGAGAACCATGTCTGGGTGGGCCAGTAGGGTGCTACTAGGATGACTTGCTCCCTGTCCTCCCTGACCTTGCACAGGGTCTGTGCAAGTAGGCTCACTGGGGGAAATGCATACTTGCGTAGTCCAGGGGGCCAGCTGTGTGCCAACGCGTCTATACCGAGAGGTGCCTCTGTCAGGGCATACCAAAGCGGGCAGTGAGAGGATTCCCGGGAAGCAAAAACTGTGCTTGACTGAATTGACTCTAAATCAGCTGGACCACCTGAGGGTGGAGTCTCCACTCTCCCCTGAGGGTAACCTGACTTGACAGCACGTCTGCTGTGGTGTTGAGTTTGCCCGGGATATGAGTGGCTCGTAGTGACTTGAGGCGCTGCTGACTCCAGAGGAGGAGACGGCGGGCGAGTAGTGACATGCAATGGGAGCGTAGACCACCTTGGCAGTTGATGTATGCTACCGTCGCCGTGTTGTTCGTCTGGACCAACACGTGCTTGCCCTGGATCGATGGCCAAAACCTCCGCAGGGTGAGCAGTACTGCCAATAACTCTAGGCAGTTGATGTGCCAACGCAGCCGCGGGCCAGTCCAGGAGCTGGAAGCTGTGTGCCCGTTGCATACGGTGCCCCAGCCCATCTTGGAGGCGTCTGTTGTAACCACGACGCACCTGGAGACCTGCTCTAGAGGAAGCCCTGCCTGTAGAAATGCCAGGACGGTCCAAGGGCTGAAGAGGCGGCAACAGACTGGCGTGATGGTCACGCGATGTGTCCCATGGCGCCATGCCCATCTCGGGACTCGAGTCCGAAGCCAGTGCTGAAGCAGTCTCATATGCATCAACTCGGTGTGGCCTCCGCTGAGGATGCCATATGCCCCAGGAGCTTCTGAAAGTGTTTCAGTGGAACCGCTGTTCTCCATCTGAATGCCTTCAGACAGTTCAGCACCGACTGTGCGCGCTCATTCGTGAAGCGCGCTGTCATCGAGATTGAGTCCAACTCCAAACCGAGAAAAGAGATGCTCTGAACCGGGGAGAGCTTGCTCTTTTCCCAGTTGACCCGAAGCCCCAGTCGGCTGAGGTGCCGAAGCACACAGTCCCTGTGTGCGCACAGTAACTCTCGATAATGGGCTAGGATCAGCCAGTAGTCAAGATAGTTGAGGATTCAACTATGGCTGCCGGTTACCTGCGTGAAGTTGGCCCCCCACCCAAAGCAAAACGTCGGCAAAATAGTCTCAATCGTTTGTGCTCCATTTGTGCTGGTTTGTGCTGTAAAAATTTCCGTTTGTGCTGCTTGGGTTTTTTAGATATTAAAATAATATTTATAGGTCATTCTGAGGTCACTCAGCCTCCCCACATGCTCCAAATTCACCCAAAATAGGCTCAATCGTTTGTGCTTTGTTTGTGCTGGTTTGTGCCGGTAAAAGTTTCATTTGTGCTGCTTTGGTTTTTAAAATATTAGACATTGAATTATAGGCGATGACGTCACCAGCCCCCACACATGCTCCAAATTCACCCAAAATAGTCTCAATCATTTGTGCTCCGTTTGTGCTGGTTTGTGCTGTAAAAATTTTCGTTTGTGCTGCTCCGGTTTTTTAGATATTAAAATAATATTTGTAGGTCATTCTGAGGTCACTCAGCCCCCCCACATGCTCCAAATTCACCCAAAATAGGCTCAATCGTTTGTGCTTCGTTTGTGCTGGTTTGTGCCGGTAAAAGTTTCGTTTGTGCTGCTTCGGTTTTTAAAATATTAGACATTGAATTATAGGCGATGACGTCACCAGCCCTCCCACATGCTCCAAATTCACCCAAAATAGTCTCAATCGTTTGTGCTTCGTTTGTGCTGGTTTGTGCTGTAAAAATTTTCGTTTGTACTGCTTCGGTTTTTTTAGATATTAAAATAATATTTGTAGGTCATTCTGAGGTCACTCAGCCATCTCACATACTCCAAATTCACCCAAAATAGGCACAATCGTTTGTGCTTCATTTGTGCTGGTTTGTGCCGGTAAAAGTTTCGTTTGTGCTGCTTCGGATTTTTAAATACTAGACATTGAATTACAGGTGAATTATAAATGCTGATATTTACTGAATACAATACTGACAGAATAAAATAGATCACTTAATGGTCACAAAAATCAAATGTAGGTTAGTAGCAGTCTCGGTCATTCTGATTACTATATATTAGGCTACTACATTATATATTTCTAAAATAGGTCTATCTTGTTTTGTGTGTAGTCAGTACGATTTATGAGCAGTGAGCATTTTATTTTGGGTTTGTCATTTCAATCTCTTACCAAAATGTTGGATGAAGATGTTTTAATACAACAACAACTGCTTCTTATCAATGTTTTTGTAGTCACTATGGTGTTTATTAAAAACTTATTGGTGTTCAGACAGCAGCAGCTCAGTATTCATCTGGTGTCTGTCGGACTCTTTTTCTGTCACTCACTTTCGCTCAGCTCTGGGCACGAGAACAAAAGCGCAAATCTCCTCGATGTGAACACACTTTTAGAGTCGAACTGCCGAAGACATTCTGTCAAGACTAATCATCACATCATTTGTTCAATAAACAATTATCTTTACTTCTTTCACTGGTCTTTCCTGATTTAACTTTTTATTTATTTACATGGATTATCATCTGCTACACTTCACTGCCACCACTAGGCGCAAGTGACACTTCTGTTCAAGATGCTCTTGTGGAAATTAGTGTAGAGTTAGTAGACAAAAAGTCAATATAAATCAAACTACAAAAGTCATTACTAAATAAAATTTCTGTCCAATGTAAGTACAATGTTTTAACACTGTCATTTACAATATTATTTGTTAACTTCAAGAATAATGGTACAACATTCAAGAGAGCTAAGATTGTCAATGTTTATTGAACAGAAAACTCATTGCTAATACTAATATATGCTAATTACAGTTGCACATGTGACCCATGTTAGTTTTTTGAATACATTGTGCATCTAGGGGTCAACATTACCATATTGGTCCTAATATAAGGTATATTATCCTTATATAGTATTACTATATTATATTATCCTTATATTTGGACCAATACAGTAATACATAAAAATAAGTTTATACTGAACATGACATTTTTTGAGTCAGGATTATTTAAGTGGGTAATTATGTTTTGCTTATGCCAGTTGCCCAAGAAACCAGCAGTCGACAGATTCCATTTTCACAGTCCTGTGTTCATCTAAAGAGGCCATAGTCCAAAATGGTAACATAGCTACTCCTAATCAGAGCATCTGGAGAGAGCTTAGTAAGCAGCTAGAAAACAAGATCACTGCAAAGGCTCTATACACTTTTGTTAAATTAAATAGACACAACATCTGGACTGCTTTAGGGTTTACTCATGAATGTGATCATGAAACAAATGGCAGTAGTGATGACACTGATTTTGAGCCAGGGTCCCTTTTACCCAGACCAAAAGATTGCTAGACTTTTGATCTTGAAGTTCCATTTCAGAAATGGATTGAATTCATGCCTGAAACGGTTAAATACAACAACAAGTTCTCTAAAACACAAAAAAGGGAATACACAATTTTAAGCCTGGCATCTGGACACATGTGATAAATCATCACGTTTTTAAGTTTAAGTTTTTAAAGGTCCATTATTTGTGTTAATTGATGTTTGATAGTACACAGTAATTACATTTCAAAAGTAAAATCATTTTGGCTTCATTCTTAATTCATTGAGTCACGAGTTTCCACATACACACACACACACACACACATATATATATATATAGTACTAGTCAAAAGTTTGAAAACATTAAGATTTTTTTATGTTTCTGAAAGAAGTCTCTTCTGCACACCAAGGCTGCATTTATTGGATCAAAAATACAGTAAAACAGTAATATTGTGAAATATTATTCCAATGTAAAACAGTTGTTTTCTATCTGAATATATAGTAAACTGTAATTTATTCCTGTAATCAAAGATGAATTTTCAGCATCATTACTTCAGTCTTCCGTGTCACACGATCCTTCAGAAATCATTCTAATATGCTGATTTGCTGCTCAAGAAACGTTCATTATTATTATCAGTTGAAAACAGTTGTGCTGCTTTTTTTTTTTTCATGGAAACCATGGAAACCGTGATACACAACCATTCAAAGATTTGGGGTAAGTGATATATATACATAGTATATTATGTATTATTTTATTTTATTATAATACATAGACAATTCAATGTCTAATATTTAAAGAACTGAAGCAGCACAAACGAAACTTTTACTGGCACAAACCAGCACAAACGAAGCACAAACGATTGAGCTTATTTTGGGTGAATTTGGAGCATGTGGTGGGGCTGAGTGACCTCAGAATGACCTATAAATATTATTTTAATATCTAAAAAACCGAAGCAGCACAAATGAAATATTTTACAGCTCAAAAGGAGCACAAACTATTGAGACTATTTTGGGTGAATTTGGAGCATGTGGGGGGGCTGGTGACGTCATCGCCTATAATTCAATGTCTAATATTTTAAAAACCAAAGCAGCGCAAACAAAACTTTTACCGGCACAAAAGAAGCACAAACGATTGAGCCTATTTTGGGTGAATTTGGAGTATGTGGAGGGGGGCTGAGTGACCTCAGAATTACCTATAAATATTATTTTAATATCTAAAAAACCGAAGCAGCACAAAAACGAAAATTTTTACAGCACAAACCAACACAAACGGAGCACAAACAATTGAGACTATTTTGCCGACGTTTTGCGTTGGGTGGGGGCCAACTTCACGCAGGTCTGCCAGTTGATGCACGTATCAAATTCAAGGCTCTGATGCTGGCATACAGAACAGTCACTGGGTCTGCTCCAGCTTACCTAAAATCATTTATGCAGAGCTGCGCGCCCACTAGAAGCCTGCGGTCGGCTAAGGAACGTCGCCTTGTTGTACCAACTCAAAGAGGCACCAAAACACTTTCCCGGACTTTCAACTTCATCATACCACGTTGGTGGAACGACCTTCCCAACTCCAACCGTGAAGCTGACTCACTCTCTGTCTTCAAAAAACGACTAAAAACACATCTTTTCCATGAGCACTTAACCAGTCATTTAAAAAAAAAAAAGAAAAAATGTCCTGCTGCACTTTGTTCTGTTTTGAATACTATTATGATGCTAGTGAAACTTTGTAATACAGCACTTTTCATACCACTGTATCCTTAAGATGATTCGCTTATGTTGTCCTCTTTTTCGCTTATGTTGTCCTCTTTTGTAAGTCGCTTTGGATAAAAGCATCTGCCAAATGAATAAATGTAAATGTAAATGTAAATGCCCACTTCCCTTAATGGGGCAAGGGCTGCCTCTGTGACCTTCGTGAAGACGCGAGGTGAAAGGGACAGGCCGAAGGGAAGGACCTTGTACTGGTACGCCTGACCTTCGAAGGCAAACCGCAGGAAGGGTCTGTGTCGAGGTAAGACCGAGATGTGGAAGTACGCGTAATTCAGGTTTACCGCCGTGAACCAATCTTGATGCCAAACGCTTGCTAGAATGCGCTTTTGCGTCATCATCTTGAACGGGAGGCTGTGCAAAGCCCAGTTCAGTACTCGCAGGTTCAGGATTGGTCGCAACCCACCACCTTTCTTTGGTACGATGAAGTAAGGGCTGTAGAACCCTTTCTTCATCTTGGCTGGAGGGACAGGCTCTATCGCGCCCTTGCGCAGAAGGGTAGCGATCTCCGCACGCAAGGTAGCAGCGTTCTCGCCCTTCACCGAGGTGAAGCGGATGCCGCTGAACCTGGGCGGGCGCCTGGTGAACTGAATCGCGTAGCTGAGTCGGAGTGTCCGGACCAGCCATCGTGACGGGTTGGAAAGCGCGAGCCACGCGCCCAAACTCTGGGCGAGGTGGACCAAGGGAATCATCATGTCGGACGTACCGGCAGGTGGGGCCTCGCAGCGGGGTGGAGCTCGAGGTGCCACGTCGAGGGGATCTGAGCCCCGTGGCCGTGCTGAGTCCAGGGACATCGAATCACTTACCTGGCTCCTGCCACCCACCGTAAGATTGGCCGAAGGGGGTGGAGGAGAAGTCTCGTCCCCGTAGTCCACCGGACCCAATCTTGTGTGGGCGTGTTTGTGCCACAGCTGGGCGCACAGGGGCGGGGGGACCACCGCTGGAGCGCCATACCTGCAAAGATGAGACGGTGGATGGTGGTCGTGACGACGGCCATGCACACCGGACATGTGACCCAGGGAACAAGGGAACTTTTGGGTACTGCAGCCTCTTGGCCATGCGGCACAATTAAATGAAAACGAAACAAAAGATTCTCCTCCCGGCCCTCCACTGGGGGATGGAGTGGTCTGCTTACCAGCTCCAGTGTAGCAGGTCTCCTTTCCCCTGGTTCGCCCGTCTCAGGGGTGCTTCGGCCATGAGATGGGTGGCGTCTGCTTCTTGCGCTGGGCTCTACGCCATGGCCGGGCTACGGGAGCGGGCTGCGGTGGAGCCGATGTCGTTGCAGCAGGAGGACGCCCTTGGCGATGATCAGATGGGGTGCAGGGTCTTGCGCCGTGATGGGGCAGGATGTAACGTATGGCCTCCGTCTGCTGCTTCACCGCCGAGAACTGCTGGGCAAAGTCCTTGACGGTGTCGCTGAATAGGCCAACCTGGGAGATGGGGGCATCAAGGAACCGTGCCTTGTAAGCTTCTCGCATCTCAACCAAGTTGAGCCAAAGGTGGTGCTCCTGGACCATGAGGGCGGACATCGTCTGCCCGAGAGACCACGCCGTGACCTTCGTCGCCCAGAGAGCGAGGTCGGTCGCCAAGCGCAGTTCCTGTATCAATCCCGGTTCAGAACTACCCTCGTGCAGTTCTTTTAGCGCCTTGGCTTGGTGTACTTGCAGGAGAGCCATGGCATGCAGGGCGGAGGCGGCTTGTCCAGCAGCACTGTAGGCCTTAGCCGTCAGGGACGACGTAACCCTACAGGCCCTGGATGGGAGTTTCGGGCGCCTGCACCAGGTGAGGGCGCTCTGCGGACATAAGAGCACCGCGAGCACCTTATCCACCTGGGGGATCACCGAGTACCCCCTGGCCGTTCTGCCATCGAGGGTAGCGAGAGTGGGGGAGCTGAAAGATCGGGACCGGGCAGTAAAAGGTGCCTCCCATGATCTTGTCAGCTCCTCATGCACTTCTGGGAAGAAAGTAACGGGGGCGGGGCAAGGCTGTGAGTGACCCAGGAACCAATCATCGAGCCGCAAGGGTTCCGGGGAGAGTGGAGGGTTCCACTCTAGCCCGACACATTCAGCCGGGTTGCTTTCTTACGAATGCGCAAGACAGCGATCGTGGCCATCAGAAGCAGAGAGATAACGACCACAACCAGGAATAACACACAAAAGGAAAGGCATCTTTAAAATTACGCGTCTTTAAAAAGGCGTTCTGTGTGTGCCGCTCTTTCAGAAAGAAAATATACTCTATTAGAATATACTTTTTTAAATGTTCTGCCGAAGCGCCCAGGGGCGTTCCCTGCAAACCACAGATGCAGAGGGGGAGAAGCCACTGAAATGCGCCATAAGATCCAGCAGAGAGAGGTGAATGAACTCGGCGGATGAATTCAGCTAAATGAATAGAACCGCTCGGCTCCGAAGAGAAAATCTGAAAGAGTGGTTGTATACCAGCTCCTTTTATACCCGTATGTCCGGGGGAGTGGCATGCAAATTCCACTCGCCAATTCTCATTGGCCTTTTAAAAAAAGATCAGAGGTGTTTGGGGATCCCAAGAGTGATCCCTAGTGTCACTACATCGACACAACGTCGAGTGAGTGACAGATAGGGAACTGTGATTCCCTGCATGCTGCAAAAAAGATCGGCCCTGATTCTAGGCACGATTGGCCGATCGCTGATCACAGACCTAAAGGATTAGTTCACCCAAAAATGAAAATGTACTGATAATTTACTCACCCTCAGGCCATCCAAGATGTATATTACTTCCTTTCTTCATCAGAACAGGATTTTAAATTTTTTGGAAAGTATCCCAGGTTTTTAGCTTCATCGAATGCAAGTGAATGGACACCAGTTTTTGACGGTCCAAAAAGCACACTTAGTCAGCATCAAAGTAATCCACTCGACTCTAGCCGATCAAGTAATGTCTTCTGAAGTGAATCGATACGTTTGTGTGATAAACTAATCACTAATTAAAATGTTATTAACTTAAAAAAAAATGCTTCCTGTAAACACCCAATGCCTCCCATTGCTGTCGCGTGACATCATCACGTTGACGTGTTCACGCGAGAATTCAGAAGTTCCGCTCTGTTTACCACAGAGGAACGTACTTCATGCGAAAGTTAGGTCAGTTCAAACAGCTACAGAGAGCTGGCGGAAAGGCCGATTTAAGTTAAAAACTTTTTAATTAGCAATTTGTTTTTCACACAAACATATCGATTAACTTCAGAAGACATTACTTGATCGACTGGAGTCGTGTGGATTACTTTGATGCTGCCTAAATATGCTTTTTGGACCGTCAAAAATTGGTGTCCATTCACTTGCATTGGATGAAGCTAAAAACCTGGGATACTTTCCTAAAAATCATAACTCCTGTTCTGATGATGAAAAAAAAGTCATATACATCTTGGATGGCCTGAGGGTGAGTAAATTATCATCAAATTTTCATTTTGGGGTGAACTATTCCTTTAAGAAGAATTTTGGCTGATTTAGATCGGTGGCCGATCGATCGGTCCTCCCCTAAAAATTATAGACAGGATAAAAGTTATGTAGTTTCAATGCACTCACATATTATGAAATAGAATACAATACAGAATAATTTCAGTATTTCAGTGTTTATGAAATATGGAATCCGGATCCTGCCACGGAAAAAAAATAAATAAACAAGGTAATTCTAATTTTATATCTCACAGTAGTGACTTTATACCTCGCAATTGCAACTTTATAACTTATTTTTGCTTATAAAGTCGCAACTGCATGATATATAGTCACTCACAATTGAAAGTTTATATCATGCAATTGAGAATTTGTATTTCTCAGTTGCGAGAAATAAAGTCGAAATAGCGAAATAATGTTCCAACTGTGTGATATAAAGTCGCAATAGCAAGAAATAAACTTAAAATTGCAAGGTAAAAAAATCTCACTTGCATGACAGTCTCAATTGTGAGAAATAAAGTCGAAATTAAATTGTGAGATATAAAGTCGTAATTCCGAGATATACTGGAAGATATGTTATATAAATTCAAAATAGTGAGATATAAAGTCACAATTGTGAGATAAAAAATTGCAATTGCATGATATAATGTCGCAATATTATGTCGCAATTGTGAAAAAATAAAGTTACAATTGTGAGAAATAAAGTTGCAATTGTGAGATAAACACACAATAACGAGTATTAAAGATGCAGTTGCGTGATATAGTTGAAATTATGAAAAATAAATTTGCAATTGCAATATATAAACACACAATTATGAGTATTAAAATTGCATTTGCATGATATAGTTGCAATTGCAAGAAATAAAGTAAAAATTGTGAGAAATAAACATGCGAATGCCAGATACAAACATGCAATTCCGAGTATTATAGTTACAATTGTGTGATATAAAGTCGCAGTTGCGAGAAATTGGTGAAATTGGGTGGTAAATGTGCTAAGTTTAGAATATACAGGAATTTTTTTTAAGCATTGTGATTCAATGGCTTTTTCCAACATTCATGAAAATGAGTTCAACATAATTTTCTATAATTCTCTGCTTTGTTATCATACAGATAAGTTCTAGAAAAAATACTACGAGTGCAGTTTGTAACAATTAATGTAGGGCTGTAAATCTATGAAAATTTTCAATCTCAATTTCAAGTGGGCAATTACAATTATTAGTCGCAATTGTGTGAAATAAAGTCAGAATTACCTTTTTTTATTATTATTCTGTGGCTGGATCAAAACACCTTTAGAAAAACAAGAGAGATTTCTTTAATTTCCCAATTGTTCCTCCTAGAAAGAAATAAGATTAAATGGAGACTTTTGCTGAAGTCTGCTTATCAGATGTTTCTTCTAATAAAAAGACTGCAGTAATCTCACACGTGTCTCCTCGAGAGTTTCACAAGAGATCTCAACATTGTCTCAAACTGTGCTTAAGTTTGCCAAGATACCAAAATCTGCAATCATAAATCAGAGATCACAATATGAGCTCAAACATTTCTCATCAAAGATTAAATGATCTGAGCTATGCTATCTACATTCATTTTAGCTCTTTATGTTTACTGTATATCAACAGTGGACTCCTTTTTGCCTATTTTTATTTCCCCCAAGGAGTTTAAGGAGAAGCATCAGCAACAAAGTTGATACTTACATGAAACTCAATTGAGAAATGCCTAAGCTTTGAAATTGCAACCTCTGAGCGTCAAACATTTCCTCTGAGGGGATTTTTGTTGTTGCAGTTTAGTGAAGACAGACAGATGTTTTACATTCTGTAATCTGTAATCTACACACAGACACATTCATATTCTGGAAGAATGAGCGAAAGGTCAGATCGTAGGGTTAGTCATAACACGTTCATCCTGTTCATCGTGGAAGGCAGAATACATTGAGAAGTTTAGCCAACAGTTGCATGAAAACGCTCTGAATATAAATAGCGTATTTGTTCATTCATGTCAAATATTATTTTCATTACCTTTCTAAATGCTTTCTGCTAAACTTCTATTTTGGTCTAGAACACCTCCCTGTATATTTATGTAAATAATGCTTCAGTTGGAATAGGACATATCTAGTTTAATTTCATACTGAATGTTGTGGTAACCCTATTGTGAAAGACTAAACAAACAAATCAATATTCACACAAAACAGCTCAAAGATTAAATCCAATTACTCATGATGTTATTGAAAGTCAAAATATTGTTGCCAAGGCAAGTATTTACTACAATTTCGCATACTTGGTGTAAGGGATTTGATCATGTTGCTTGCTGTGTATCATGTCGAGCACCCTAGCAACCACCTAAAAAACCAACACAGAACACCCAACCGCATAACCAACCACTTAACACCCTAGCAACCACCAAGAACAACAGCAAAAAGCAAACATTTCTCAAAGAACTTTAATCACCATGTAACAATACCCTAGAAACCACCAACCTTATAATAGAGCTAGATCGATACAGTATATCGGTTATGCCAATTAAACAGAGCTAGTTGCTTTTTGGTTACTGGCTGGCTGAAATCTATGCGATATCTAATCTATGCGTTCAACTAATCAAGTGTAATCTGGTGTATTTGCCAAAAAGTTGTTGAGCAGGGGGTGGGGTGGGAAGTGTTTCACCTTCGGCCCCATTTTGCGGTCGGCCCATCGGGAAAAGTCTCGGTTCTCCCAATGGCCAGTTATGCTGAACTCATTTTCATGAATGTTGGAAAAAGCCGTTGAATCACAATGCTTAAAAAAAGATGTTCCTGTGCGTTCTAAATTTAGCACATTTACCACCCCATATTTCCCAATTATAAAAAAAAATAAAAAAGAAAAAAAAAAGAAAAAAAAAGGATGACATTTTATTTAAACCAAAAGACAATCCTTTTCTCTGCTTAAAAGTCCACTTCTTCATTTGAGAGCATCCAAGATCTTTATTGTTCCGTAATGATCATTGTCACTGCCTTGAAATAATAAAGTGAATTTCAATCTGGATTCATAAAGTCTGATTAATCTGTTACATTACACATGGCTTGGTCTCATCACTGCCTTTAATCTTCAGCACTTTGCAGTATATGCGTGTCATAAGTTTAAATCATTGGTAATTAGAATACAGTTACATTCAAAACGTATTTTGATTACTTAAAAGATTACTTTGCATTTTATTGTCATTTGTTTCATTTAATATTTAGTCCTTTCAGATGGAAAGATTTATACATATAAATGATGCGATACAAAGTGCATGTGAACAGCGGTGAAACACTTTCTTACGAGCAGACAGAGAAGTAAGTTTGAAGTAAGTTTGGAGCACAAGAAATAGAAATAAACCTTGTGTAAATTGTCAGTTTTACACTAAGCTAAAATGCTATTTCTAGCCATTTTATATGCACGTTACCAGACAGGATCACATTTTGTTATCAAGAAAATTCACGTTAGATCATAATTTCTTTTTTTCTAGTAAGACCTTTGATATTAGGGCAAAAATCGTATTCTTGATAATTTTTTTATTGTTTTCCTGTAAAAATATCTAAAAATCCTTAAAACAAGATCAATTTGATTTATCTTGTTTTTGAAACAACACTGCATAAGATATTTAGGTTTTTCAGAGAATGTATTTTAACATGTGTATTTTGTCTCACTGTACTGGCAGAGTTTTTATAGTTAAAACAAGTGAAAAATCTACTAGTGCTGAAGAAGTAATCCAAAGTATTTAGAATACATTACTGACCTTGAGTAATCTAACAGAATACATTACAAATTACATTTTACAGCATGTATTCTGTATTCTGTAGTGGAATACATTTCAAAAGTAACCCTCCCAACCCTGAATATGTGTAGCTCATTTTTCCACCAATTCATTAAAGCAGCACAGCTCGGAGCACATGACTGTCTTTTGAATCTATACATATGTCTCATCTGTGATCCCATCCAATAGGATATCACAAGATATATACAAGGCAATATCAAAAATAATGTAACCATTCCAATTTTAGAGTCCAGTGTTCTTAAAGGAACAGTTCACTCAAAAGTGAAACTTCTGACATTATTTACTCAACCTCATATTGTTCCAAACCTGTATGCTGCTATTGTTTCCACTGAACACAAAAGGAGAAATTATGAGGAATATTTACACAGTTTTTTGACCATTCAGTGAGAGTAAAAACATCTGTCAAACTCCAAAACTGACAAACACCATAAACCATACAAAGTATTCCATATTACTTGTGCACTATATTCCAAGTCTACAGATGTTATGTGATAGCTTTGTTTAAAAACCAGAATTAATTTCAGTTGCCATTCACTGAAAATCTTTCAATCCGCTACAGCTCAGTATTACGGTAATGAGAATTTCAAGGAAAATGTGCTATTTTTTATTATTATTATTATTTTACAAGCGTATGTATCCAATACGTGCAACATCCTACGCCTACGTAATGAGGGCATACACATGGAAATCGCTCCAATGCACACAAAGAGCTCTAAAATGTGATTACTAGTTGTATCTGCGAGAACTGAAAGTGAAACCATGTAAGCGAAAATAATACAAGGTGCAGGAGAGAGAAGTGCCTTTTTAGTTGGGAGGGATCTGATGTCCGTCCAGTAGCGGTGCGCGGGGGTTGGTGATTGTAAATGAGAACATTCCCAAAGTCGTTGACCTGGGCAACTACCCATGTCGCCCATTCCTAAATCCGCCACTGTGTCCGTCTAATGCACGAGAGAAATTTAGGCTATGTTCACACAGTCAGTGTTTGGGATTGACAATCGGATTTACTTACAGGTGTGAGTCTTGAAATGTCCTGTTCATACAACAGTTTACAGTAGCAGTTTGTATACTGTCTGTATGAACGAACAATCAAAGTTAAGCCCGTATTCTAACAGTGTAACCATAGTGACCGTGACTAAAGTAAATTTCAAAGATGGCGACGTCCATAACACCGGCATGTCTAATCACAATTGACTGCACGTTATTAAATAAACAAGTCCAATCGAGGCATGAGTTCATCCATCAGATCATAATTAACCGACAGCAGCTCTGAATGCTTTTAAAACGTGTACAGAGCACAGCTTTTTTGTTGCATGCGACTTGTGCCTGTGAGCAGCCGGTGGAAAATGGCGGCTGAATCTTCGGTTGACAAGCAGCTCATTTCTCCATCTCCGTGAGTTAACGAAACCCCATATAAAACACATATGACACATGCATGTACAGTGCAGCGTGGCTCTCTCATGTGAAATGACGTGACATGCTGGGTTTCCATCCCATTTTTTAAGCGCATTTCTAAAAATTAGACTTAAGAAAATACGAATTGTTGCGCGTTTCCATCCACTACGTAATGTGCATTATCATGAGGGAGCCACCTCTCATGATGGAGCAGCTGAATGACCTCTCCCTGCTTTGGGTACAGTTTTATTTGCAAGATTGGAGCAAGTATCTAATTTTATTAAATGCATCCACGAGACACCGTGTGTAATATCTGATATAATGTGGGCTGAAATTGCCCACACATCGCCAGTCTCCGCATACCTGGGAGCACCTGCTCTCAAAACTGTTCTGGCTTATTGTGAGGACCCACTTTATCG
This sequence comes from Myxocyprinus asiaticus, assembly GCF_019703515.2. NCBI lineage: Eukaryota > Metazoa > Chordata > Actinopteri > Cypriniformes > Catostomidae > Myxocyprinus > Myxocyprinus asiaticus. The sequence goes on from NC_059351.1 coordinate 19,999,280, forward strand.
ACCAGCTGTGTTCAAGCACTATGTTCAAAGAATTGTGTGCCAAGGTCGGACCTTTCGGTGGGCTAGTCACATCAAGCTATCGCACACTCATAACAGATGCATGAATGGTCAAAACACATCATCGTTTTGCGAATAACCATTTCCATCACATTAATGCGCATTTTAACTAATGCAAAACTCTAGAAAATCCACCTCCTCCTAGCGCATTACATTTTAAGCTAATTTAGAAAGTTTATTCGCATATCAAGCGTTTCCATTCAGGATTTCTTACTCGCAATTTCAAAATACACAAAAATAGTTGGATGGAAACCCATTTACTGACAAATAGTTGTCCAGTACGGTTCCATTCACACAGCACAGGTTGTGAGTCCTGAAAATTTGTGGGTGTCCGTTCGGTTGTAAAATGCGGTTGTCATGAGGTTTAATGATAGTGCCATATTAATCTACTACATATAATGATGAATATGTATAATAATGCTATGCTATACCACATGTCATGTCTGATTTGATTTCATCAGTACATTTAAATAGTGTTTAATTAGGGACCTTTTTTAGCTGGATAAGCATGCACTTCCATTAAATATGTATTTAAAAAAATAATATTTAGATGTAATCAGAGACAATATTATTTTGGAAAAATACAGCTTTAATTTAAAATATTTTAAATGCATGTATTCAGTGACAGTGTGCAAGCATATGTATCTAACTTTATTTCATATTTTCAGCAAAGCTAATTATTAGCTAATATTTCCATTTGGTGTCACCATTGCCCTGTTCTAGGCTGATTTCTAATCCCCGTGCATCTCTGATGGATCACATAGCACTTTTAATAATAGCGCTAAATTTGAAATGTTTTGCATAAATCTTTGAAGTAGTAATAATAATAATAATAATATTGTGGCAGTTCCGAGGTGAAATGTCCACCGTGTGAAGCTAAAAGAGAGATAATATTCTCCCAAGCAGATAAGGTGTTTATGCGTAATGCTCTATCGAGTTTAAAATTGTCAAAACCAACCTCCCTACCCTAAACCTAAACCTAACCGATAGTGTCAGAAACATTTTATTGTCAAACTTTTGTGTTAAAAGTGAATAAAAGTCATTGTTGTTGTAGTGTTTCTAGTGTTCATTTCACTAAGAAACCGCTGCACTATGTACAACAAGCCACGTTAAAATATATAAGTAACCGGTTTGAGGAATGAGGAATCGCGAGACGGTGAATCCAACTCAAAGGTAAATTTATTCTTACACAAAAACACATTCGCTTGACTGCATAACAGTAAAGCTTCATATAAACACTCAAACGCTATATTTAGTGGGACTGGCCGCTGCCAACACACACAAAGCTGTTCCCGTCTCCTCGCCATCTGCCAAATCAAACTTTGCTCATGTGCTGTTTAGACGCAATACTTAATGTGTAGTGTTTGACCTAACATTTGAAGCTTCGACTAGATATTTGTCTTTAAAGCAGACAGGTGTAGAAGTGGCCTGCCTTTTTTGGTTTGAATATGGTTTGTTCCTGTTTTTGTTAGAATAGTTAGGTAAGCCTCATTGTCTTTTATTTTCTATACATTTAAGTTATTTATGTCTTCTCCTTTTTAGATTACTTTTGTTTACTATTTTGGGCCAGGGGTCACATATTGACTTAGTGTATTCTAAGTCCTTAATCCTGCTGCTGTTAATGATACTTGTGTACAACAATAACATTATTGTTGAATTTTACAGTTTATTGTTCTGTCTTGTTTGGTTTGCCGAGTGTGCAGGAGTCGTTTTATTACCTTGTTGTGTCCTACCCCTAGGGGACGTAACACATAATATTAAGCTATCTATAAAACAGCTAAAAATGGATAAATATAATACCTGTCAATAGTGATCCATTTTTGAATATTAAAAGCTTGATCTCTCCACAAGATGGCGAAAGAGATTAAAACCACCCAAACCCCTTCTTTCAAGGGCTGGAGATGAACATACAGTATTCCACATGAAGTTCAAAATAAGCGGTACACAAAATACGTCTTTTAAAAAAAAAGAACAAATACGTCTTGTTGCATGACAATTATAGCATGCAGTTTTCAGAGTGCTCACTTTTTAATTATTCAATAGTAGCCTATATTAATTTGTAATACAGTATTAAATGTTTTTTAAGCTTTCAATTTAAATGAATATAAAGTTTTTATGCTTTTAAAATGAATAAGCCTGTTTTTTTCTTGTTGTGGACCTATATGAATACACCTACGCATAGATATATCAGTTGTATTATATTTTTATCACATTCACAGAATTAGTTTCCAACAGTCCTCTTGAGCTCTTGCAGCAGCTGCTATGTTTCTTCTTGCTGTGTAAATTTCTTTAATTTCTTCATAATTGTACAGTGATCCCTTGTGCTGTGTAAATCATGTTTTAATTCTTCATGAATTAAAAAAAAAAAAATCTCTTGCAAAGTATAAAATCCGTTTTCTTTTTTCATATTTGTATAACAATCTCATTGCATTTAAATTCTTCATATTTTCATAATATTCGGGCTTCTGCAAAGAGTTAAATCCAGCCGACTCTCTCACGAGAAGTGAATTTGAATCGCACTCTCTCCACGTTTCACGTGATTGGCTGTTCGCTGCAAGCGTCACTCATTCATGTGCACAAACACTTGAACTAATCCTAAACTCAGGATTAAAGCGAGAGAAGAGAGTTGGAGAAAATGAGGTTTGACTGGATTGGTTTGGTTTTGTCAACTCGAAACCAATCCTGTAACCCTGAGTGTGTTCAATGAGCTTCATGGTGTAGACCCCAGGTTGCATAAAACAATATTTTCAGTCAACCTCATTACACACCATTTGAATGAAAGCTGAGCACAGTCTGGTATCCAAGTGAAAATATACAGGCCAACAGAAAGAGGATCATGTGGCTTAAAGTTTGAAAACCCAACTTTACTGACCTGTTCATTGCACATCAAGTCACCATGAAAGTGCTGGCTCCCTCGAGCACTTTTGCCCTTGAAAATGAAAAAGGCGACAGATATTTAAAGCAGTCGTATTATTACAGTTCCCAGATCTGCAAATCTATTTTTCACTCGTTTCTCTCTCTCGTTTGACAGGCCAGTGACAGTAAAGTAAATTAGTCCATTTTAACCTCTGGCCCGAAATCATTTTTCAAAGGCACCTTTATCTAGCTGAGCATATCTAATTTTAGGTAACGGGAGACTTCAAAGCCCAAGCGGCTACTTCCCATAAAATCACACCAAATCCCAATGACTTATCACTCCGGTGGAGAAAGAGCGGGCGCTGCTCAAACCTTTGGCCTGTCGTGCTCTTCAAAGAGTAACTTGGGAATTAGAACGACGTTTACATTTTGAAGACAGGACCTGTGAAGATATTCATGTAGAGAGTAGAATAAATAGACAGAATGTACATTTCTACATCCTCGTTGATGATTTCTTGCCCTCTATAATTACCCTGTGAGGTCACATGATGTCCTAGTACACAGACACTGTAATTAAGACCATTCAAAGGTTAATGACTAAAGCAAATGACTCTCTCTCAAATGACAGTGCTGGTCAGGAAGGGTTAAAACTTCACATGTCTGATTGACACACTAGCAGTTAAACTCTTCAGGGTTTGCCATATATAGTGGCATAAATCCAGAAACTTGTCAAGTGAAAATGTATTACACCAGATTTGACAACAATAACGTCAATGAAGCAAAACAATCATAACAGAGTGCGATACACCAAGTCTGAATTATGAGCAAGAGCGAATGAGATCTGAACACTCCGTCCAAGGGCAAGATTTTCAGTGAATAATGACTTATTTGGGCTATCGTATGACTTCAGAAGACCTGAAATATTGACTTTTATTAGTTTAGAATACTACTTTTATGGTACTTTTCTGTACTTGTCTCGACCCTGCAGTGCAGAACATTATACACAGTACTGTGAAATACAGTGGGAAACAAGTCACAGAATCCATCTGAATTTGGCACAGAATTCTTCGTTTTAAAACCCCTATTAAAACTGCAAATGATTCAGTGATTAAACATAGTTAAAACTACCTGTATTATTATCTATAGTATTTTGAGAAAAATTTGATATTTGTACTAAATATATACAAAAATATAGTTATTATGCTACACAGAATATATTAGGTGGGTGAGCATTTAGAGGAATGAACTTAGAGTACATGGAGACTTGGGGCCCAATTTTAAGAGCGCTAGCGCTATGATTTAAGTCAGTGGGCAAGTGGGTCTGGAGAAATTGCGCATGCCAAGCGCTAATGCAATGGGCAGCAATCTAAACAGAGACAGCACATTCATAAGAAGTTGGCAGTGTTAAAGGACCGAATGCAATGAATTATAAGAATAGAAATATTGCGTTCTTTTGTGCATTATCTGCATCCTTGTTGAATATCTGGCATATTTCTATGACAGCAACACACTACTTTAATACGCATGGAAATTGTTCTCATCAGAATTTGGATGTACACTCTGTTAAATTATAGAGAATGTAAGTATTAATACTCATTTTCATCTACTGACACACAAACCATGGCTAGTATTTACAGTGATTGTATCAGCCTTCCAGCTTAGGCTGTGGATCGAGGGATTTTTTTTGTTTGCACACACTTCACTTCTACCGGTCGATTTCACATACAAAATGTAATTCATTTATTGAAACATTTCTAAATTAAAATTACACTTCAAACGAAAATACAATAATAAAATAAAAAAAATAAGAGGTAAAATATATGTATATAAAGACCTTCCCAAATCCAAACATTTTCCCCTCTCCAACTTCTTCCATTGGCCCCTTTAGCAGTGACTTAAATATCACTCTACTACAACAACAGGTGGCAAAATACTAATACAAATTAGATTACAATTAGAATACAATTATAAATATAAAAATAATAATGATTGAAAAATCAATCAAGACAGTTTAACACGAAACTCATACATAATTGTTTCATAAATGGCTACAACAGTGATTGTCAGGGACATAATTTCGTGTTACACTATATTTTCAGTGTTTGGGCAATTAAATCAGTATGTTGACTTTTCATCGGTCTCTGCTCACTGATATTTGAAACACTGCCCCCCATGGTCAAAGCTCTAAGTGCTGTTGGGTTTGTGCTCTGACATCGCGATCCACGTACATCTCCCTCATAACGAATATTATCCATAACAAGCATATTAAACATTAAATATGATTTTCCCTAGAGGGCGAAATGCAACTGTTGTATCCGGAGATGAGAGATGGTGAAATGGGGCTGTTTTCACCTATCAGTCTTTGATGCTCTATGACAGTTTGGGCATATCAAGATGGCCGCTCGAACACTTCCGGTGGCTTCACCTCCAGCTGGCAGTTTACCGTTGCATCAGCGATCCAGTTCTATATATATCAGTGACTCAGCCATGTAGTGTATGGATTTTCAGAGTGTAATACTGTCCCAAAAGGAAAACGTTTTTTTACTACATGGGAGCATTTGGCGTTTAACAGATGACGGAAGTGACCTTTCAAATGCATGCGATGTGTTATCGCTAGCTTTAGCATGTTAGCCAATCTCAGTTCAACACATGTATCTTAAACAACATACATAATCACACAGTATGGGGTGATTTTAAAGCATTCAACTTACGTTTGTAAGGTGCTGTCTTCAGTGAAGTTCAGCTAATTGCCACGTTCTTCATTATTTACAACTGTTTTATCAGACCAGCAACTCCGTGGTAACACTTTATTTTGATGGTCCCAAATAGATATTGAACTGACTATAAGTGACTTATCAACTGGCTTGCTATAGCTAGTAAACAGTGTTTCAACAAACATTCAGTAGATTTTCAATAGCCTGTATAACAGCAGCAAAATAACAGCTTATTGACTGACTTGCTATAGGTAGTAAACAGTGTTTCAACAAAAATTCAGTAGACTTTCAGTAGCCTGTATATAGATCTTTATTAATGCCCTTTTAATGAATTGATGTTCTCAACAATAATGTAAGTAGGTCATTAATAGAGATCTATATACAGGCTACTGAAAGTCTACTGAATGTTTGTTGAAACACTGTTTACTAGCTATAGCAAGTCAGTTGATAAGTCACTTATAGTCAGTTAAATATCTATTTGGGACCATCAAAATAAAGTGTTACGAACTCCGCCCCTTCCGCTACATACAACAAGCCATGAGCGCTGAGTGCATTGCGGTTTGAGACGCACCTACAGTTTCTCAATAGAAATGTTAGTGCGAGAGTAATTTCTTCATAACTGTCAACATATAAAAACATCAAAGTGAAAGTTATGAAAATGAAACCGTTATAAAGACACACATACCTGTTTATTGATGTAAACTCCTGTTAATTTGACTCCAATAGGCTTCAGTGAACAACATGCTTATTAGGCCAAGAGTGTGCACATTTAGAGAAATATTGATGGATTCTAATATGTTTACTTCATGAAGAATTATGTTCATTTTTACAAAATTATGTGCTAAGAAGGGCTAAAGCACGCTAAAGTGCGCTAATAATCTCATATGGTGTGAGTTCCATTCACTCATTCTCTCTGTACTGTAATACTGTACGCTTTCTATTATGAGGGTAAAATTTGGTTTGACAAGGTCTGTGTGTTTCCAAAGATATCCATGCACTTCATTTTCATTGAATAATGTCTCTTTTAATATTCTTTACACTCAGTTATTGATTAAAAAGTAAAAAGAAACTTGAATTGTAATCAATCATTGCATGGATGCATTAAAAACTCCTCTCTGACTGTGATATGATGTTTGAAGAATTTCTACATTTCTAAAAAGCTAGAATGTGTTAATAGAAATGATAACAAAAAAATAAAACATACAGTATATACAGTATAAAATATACACTTTCACATACTATACGTAAAGCGTGCAGGGTTTGAAATTAACTTTTTGGCTCACCGGTCACTGTGGTTAGAAGTTTTCCAAGGTCACAAGCCAAAATCCCCCAACTCGCAGAAAGTGATAAAGGTTATTGGAGACTAGGGTTGGGAACTGAGAACCAATTCTTGTTCAGAACCAGTTCCATTCTTCAAAAAAATACCGGAATTGTATGATCTTCGTGACATTCGGTTCTGTTAACAGTTCTCCAGCTTGCAATTTTCCACCGATGCGACTGGAACACAGCCCTGAAATCCTCTGACAGTGTTTCTAGCAGCACATCTCTGCAGCAGCGCTGTTCTCTACTGACTCGACAGTGTAAAACACAGAGCTCTACCAGTGCCGGCTCTATTGAATCTACAGTGCGAGACATACACACTTCCGGTATAGTTCGATTCCCGGAATAATTATTCTAATGAGCCGGTTCTTTTGAATCTACAGTGCAAAACATATTGCCCTTCCATTTATAGTCCGGTATACAAGTAATCTTATACTGATGTTCAAGTTATGAATGTCCAACTCGAAATTAAATAAGAACTGTTGAAGTCTCACAAGCCTGAAGTACAACATTAGGCTAAATGACACAATCTAAACTGTCTCTGGAACTGTTACTGTTTATTTAATGATGACCTGTGTCTCTATTAAATCAAGCTAGGCAGTTACTGACTGGTTGTTCATATGACAATGTATAATTAAAGATACACGAGTTTTGTTGTAATAAGTGATTTTATAAAAGAATAAATGAATTAATGAAATATACCATCACATTTCTTATTGGTTTAGATTTGTTTATTTAAAATATAGTTAGGATCTATTGTTGGATTGTATTCATGTCTCTAAAAAGTCTGCAAACACACCTTTTACAAGAACTGTATTAAATGTATTTCTGATTGGTTATATCTGCTCTGTAGAAATCTGAAATGATCTCATTATTTGGTAACAGACAGCAGGGAGTAGTAAATACAATAACAATTGCATTTCCCATTTCCAAACAATTCCTTTTAAAAAAGGTACTAAAAGAATTACTTGAATCATTACTGGAACCGGAATCATTAAGAGGAATCAGAATCGGAATCATAAAATTCCTTATGATTCCCAACCCTACTGGAGACTGTAACTGCATGCATTTTTTATTTAAACAAGAATGATATGAGTTCAACAGGCATAATGGTTTAAGCAACCAATATCAAATGCAAACACCAGTTAGAACAGGAAGAAAATTTGTCAATAATTTTCCCATAATTCATGGAAGTTTCAACCCCTTCAAATTGTACTTGCCAGTGAAAGTTTACCATTGTTCTACCATTGTTTAACAGTGTCATTTGTAATGTCAAGGCCATTAGGTAAGACCACTGGTTGCTTCATATTACTGTGGTTAGGTTAATGTTGATAGTCTTTTTTATAAAAAAAAATAAACTGTAGTGTTTGTTATGAAAAAACTAATAGCTTAAACACATTTAAAAACTTAGAACTACAACTTTCACAGTTGTAGCCTGATAAAAATAAAGTCTAATATATTTGCCCAAATAAATTTCATATGAATCTATTCAAATTACCAGTCAGTGTTACTGCATTAAAAATATGTATATTTAAGTAAGTCTCCTCTTTACCTCGTCAGTGCTGTTTATAATGTATGTGCTGTCCAGCAGTTTGAGAGGTTTGACTTCCTCCATATAATGCTTTATACTAGAATGTTCTCTGTTGAATTCAAATGGGTAACATAAGTTTTGTGTTTTCCACCAGTCGCCGCAATATCGAGTGAAGCACAGCTGAATCACGCAAGTTTCACTCTGTGCTGTTCCAGAGCACTGCCGATCTTATCTCTGGAGCACGCTGGGGCGGTTCACGTGAAAGCACGCTTCATTCACCCACACAGATGTGCGTGTAAGTTATGCGAGGCATGACTACTATTAAATTACCTTCAGCAGCATCTCCGAGTCGCCTGACATTCAGAGAATTTTCAATGCAGGAAAAAATGTCACCCGCCAAAGTGGCTAGTGAAGTGTGACTGAGTTACAACATGTTGTCCGCGCATTGTCTACGTGTTGTTTACGTGTGATAAATCACTGTGTAAACAACGCATCGATGACGCGCAAACAACACATTGACAACACGTTAACAACGCATGATCTCATACGTCAATTTCACATACTTCTGAGTCATTTGGCCACTTGTCCAGTTTGAACAGATAAGTGTCGTAAGTTCCCATTGGCTGCAGAGCACTAGGGTTAAACCATTTCTGTAAGCCTAGGGGGGTTGCCTTCCCACTCATAGACTCTATGCTACCACTATTTAATATGCTAAGGATCCTCTTATTTCTTTGTCCTTTTTTTTATTTATTTTTATTTATTTTTTTAGCCTATAAAAATAAAATATTTGGATAGCAGTTTTATGACTTAAATTATTTTCATCAAGATACAATTGCCTCCTTTTCGATTAGAAAGAGAGTTTGTAATTAGGTCAGGCAGTAATTCGATTTGGCTTTCCTAACAGCAGATGTACGCTACTCTGCCAAAGTCCTAGGCCACCCTGAAAGTTCTTGTTAAAACCAACCATTTACCTGAGAAGTGTAAGTGTTTATCTAATTAGTTAAAACACTTTATAACATTTAAGTAAACACAAAGATACAAAGAAATGTGGCTTATTGTTTCTTTCTAGAACCACACACAGTTTATATCTGCAATACCTGGAAATAGTCATGCAGAAAATAAGGGACATGAACGCTTTCAACTGTGCATTACAGATGCTCCAAAATGATCACAGCAACAAGTGATATGGATTGTTATTGAGTAGCCTATTATACACTTCATAACATCCCAAATTAATTGTATGACTGTTTTGTGACAGTTTGTATAGCCTACTGGTTTAGCAATGTGACGGACTTGAAATGGCTTAGCCTACTGACAGTATGAAAAGGCTAGGACTGAAGATGGGACTGATGTGATTCCACTGCAAACTGCTCAAGCTAGGGCTGGGCGATATGACGATATATATCGTGGCAACAATATAAAGTGCCAGTCGATAGAGATTTTGCTATCGTTATTGCATTATGTAAAAATATCCGTGCAGCTTTCAGTGGGCACGACTGCTTAAAGTTATTGACGGATTAGAGCGATGAAGAAACATGGATGAATGAGAATATACAAAGCGGAACGCACTTGATATTAAAAAGAGTTATTAAGAGCACAATAACCACGAAAGATAACTTAATTCGGTACTTGCACCGCTCAGGTGTACAGTCAAACTCACACACAAATTATGCCAAAATGCAGATCTTGGCAAGTATTCACGTAAACACAATTGGTTATGTCTTAAGTGAATGTAAAACAGTTGGGAAAAATCAGATGTGTGTCAGTATACTGGATCTGTGCATTAGGTCTTAAAAGTGTAAATGCAGCCTAATACTGTAGGCCTACCTGCTGCTGTATGTGTTGTTAACAACAAAAGAAAAAGAGAAAATCACTCACTGCACTTGACTGAATAACTTTTGTAGCTTTAATAAGGATCAAATGTATATTTAATGAGTACAGTGAAGACTATGAAGTGTTTTATTTTGTTTTATTTATTTTGATTACATTATTCATTTTCTGAATGCTTACTTGAAGTTTGAAACACTTCCAGCACTATTTACGTCACTTGTATCTTTGTTATATTGTGTTATTTGTCCTATTGCTTGTCATTTGTTTATTTGTTCTTATTTTATTACTGACTGTTTGACTTTAATAATTGCTGAGAACTTCTTACATTAGTTAGGCTAATATTAGTTTTTGCTGTGGTATCGAAATTGGTATCAAGCATTGTGAAAGTTCACTGGTATCTAAAATTTTGGAATCATAACAACCTGATTTCCTGGAAAAATAACTATACTGTGATATTGTTTCTGCGATATAAAATTACTCATATCATGAGATTTTGGCCATATCGCCCACTCCTAGCTCAAGCCTCCATGACTGAAAACAAATCACAGACAGTTGAATTTTATAAATGAATGAATATTATGAATGAATGAATGAATGACTATTATTATACATTGCAATAATAATATATCTGGTTAAAGGCTTAGTTGAGGTGCTGGATAATTAGCTATAGACTTGAAAAAGGCTATATGCAGATTATGCAGGACAGACATTTACATTCATTAGGCCTATATTGTATTTTATGCACATATAGGCTACAGCACGTTGTATTAAAATGTATTAATGTGGTTCAACAGCTTTAATTGCTCCCTGGCCCAAGATCATGCAAACTGTCTGTATCAGCCATCCAAAAGGCTGTGCATGGAAGCATGGCTGTGGTGGGTTAGTTTTCAAACGCACTTCCACCACCCGACATTGTTGCAAAAGTTCTTATTTATTAACTCCAGTGAAAGTGATGAATGAAACAGATTGAAATGAAACTGAAAATTATACAAAATGAAATCTACTTACAGGAATTGTTTTCCAACAGAATAACGTCAAATGACGTGGTAAAAAATCGTGTCAGGCCCACTCCCGACATTAGCCACTCTACTCTAATTTCCGACCTCTAATTCTTATGACGTATCTACCTTGCGCAGGTACTCCCACCAACGGTCTACTTCCATATAACAATAAACATAATAAAATAAACATAACACATTCATTTAAACTGAATATTAAAATATTACACCACTGAACTATAGGCCTATGTTTTTTTTAATAATAATAATAATAATAATAATAATGGTTACAACACGGTCTGATGGCTCCTTAATAGCAGCAGACTTCTCTCATTATTTAACAATAAAATCATGGGTCTGGCTATCAGTCTGTTAACTTCAATTTAATTATTAACTTTAAGTTTAAGTTTCCCTAAATGACAGCTGCCATTATAGATTTCAAACATCTGTGATTAAAATAAAAATAAGTCAAGAATAGCTGCAGGGACCTTTTTTGTAAATGTTTTATAAAACAACTACAAAGCCTAGTTATGAGCGTTGAGATGACATGTAAGCCACTTTGTGTCCGCTGTCTAGTAATTGACACAGGTGTGTCTAACTGGTTGAGACACTAGGCAGATATTGTTTTTAGCTTTATTTATGAAGGACTTGATTCTCCTTTTCTCCTTTGTAATACAGAAAATAGCAACAAAAAAAAACTAAAATTAAAAAAGACATTTCTGGGACTGAAAATAATTTAAGTCATAAAACTGCAATCCAAATATTAAATTTTTATAGGTTACACAAAAAAGGAAGAAAAGGACAAAGAAATAAGAGGATCCTTAGCATGTTAAATAGTGGCAGCATTGAGTCTATGAGTGGGTAGGCAACACCTAGGCTTGGTTTAACAGAAATGGTTTAACCCTAGTGCTCAGCAGCCAGTGGGAACTTACGACACTCATCCGTTCAAACTGGACAAGTGGCCAAATGGCTCAAAAGTATGTGAAATTGATATCTGAGATCACGCATTGTTAACGTGTTGTTTGCGCATCGTCTACGGGTTGTTTACCTTGTGAATTTTCAAACGTAAACAACGTGTAAAGAACACGTAGAAACCGCGCAAACAACGTGTTGTCTGCGCGTTGTCTACATGTTAAAATTCACGTATATTTGAACTGCCTGGCGTTCCATACCCACCACGGCCGATTTTTACCCGCATTTGGTGGGTTGGCGGGTGTTAATTTCAAACCCTGATAGCCTGTTACCTCTTTTATACATTTATTAATGGTCCGTTCACACAATTACTCTAAATACAAGTGTCTGACTAATAAATACCATTCATGTCACTCGTAATATAAATTGGAAACTTTGAATGTTATGAAAGCAAGTTTTCTCACTTGTATGAAGTCCTTGAAAATGAAAAATTAAACCTGTAAAAAGTACTTGAAAGTTCTGTATTTTTATTCATTGATGCCCGTATGAACCCTGCTTAGTCTGTTCTAATCGCAAGTTACACGGCCCGTTTTTGCTTTTGTTGATGATTAAACATTATCATCAACAATTCGTCTTTTCATTTTGCACATCAGGGATATTACAATATTAATATTAAATGTTTAGTCTTTGGTTTAGGTTCATTATTTTAGGATCATATCAGATAGCAGATATCAAAGGAATAGTTAAACCAAAAATGAAAATTCTCTCATTATTTACACACACTCATGCCACCCCAGATGTATATGACTTTCTGTCTTCTGCAGAACACAAACAAAGATTTTTAGAGGAATATTTCAGCTCTGTAGGTCCATACAATGCAAGTGAATGGTGACCAGAATTTCGAAGGTCCAAAAAGCAAATAAAGGCAGCATAAAAGTAATCCATATGACTCCAGTGGTTAAATCCATGTCTTCAGAAGCGATATGATAAGTATGGGTGAGAAACAGATCAATATTTAAGCCTGTATAGATCTCCATTTTCAGCCCTCCTTAGCTCTCTTCTCTCTTAAGAGTTCTTCTTCTTTTGTTTTTGGCAATTCACATTCTTTGTGCATGTCGCCAGCTCCTTGGCAGGAAGGAGAATTTATAGGAAAAAGGACTTAAATATTGATCTGTTTCTCACCCACACCTATAATATCGCTTCTGAAGACATGGATTTAACCACTGGGCTCTTATGGATTACTTTTATGCTGCTTTTTTGACCTTCAATGTTCTGGCCACCATTCACTTGAACTGTGAGGACGTACAGAGCTGAAATATTATTTAAAAAAATCTTCATTTCTGTTCAGCAGAAGAACCAAAGTCATACACATCTGGTATGGCATGATAGTGAGTTAATGATGAGAGAATTTTAATATTTGGTGAACTATCCCTTTAATGTAAACATTTGTTGCATTTTTGCACTGTGGCAAAACCTTAAACCAGCAAATATTTTGGGGGAGAAATCATCCTCCTTGATTCTGTTTTGTACTGTGACTTGACTCAACTTGACTTGACTCTTAGCAGGACTCGACTTGATTTGCTTGAGGTGAACCACATGACTTGACTTGTCTTGCTTGACTGGATGCACTGCTGACTTGAAGAGGATTTTAGACTTGCTTGCAACTTGCACGTGTGACTTGACCCCACCTCTGCTGATAGGAGATGCCGCTTGCCGATCCTACCAGATGTATCGGAAAAAACACGGCAACATTCCATGTGATCATGTTGACCTAAAGCATTGTTTGCATGATATTTCACAAAAACATATGACCCTTTTTATGTGTAGTACCAAAGAGATGTGTAGGATATTTAAATGCAGTAAAGTCAGTAGTCTATTAAAAATCTAATTAATTGTAAGTAACAGTTCTCATTAATTGTGCTTTTATGGCAACCAACATGCTGATCACAGTCCGATTGTCCCTCAGAGTCAAGAACAATTTAAATGTAAATGAATGCAAGAGAAAAGCATGTAGGTCACAATTGTGCTTGTCTTAAATGATAGCAGTTAAAGTACTTATTACAGGGAACACTGATGTGTGTAATGATGCTTGAGAGGGAATGATTAAGACCGGACTGACTGCAACGCTTTGAACATGAGCAACAAACGGACACTCAGTTGGAGCATTCGAATATGTTCTGAATATCTGAATAAACTAAAACTAGCTAGGGTTTATATATGTATATATGGCACTTTGAACATTCTTAAGTGTAAATATGACTCTCAATCGATAAATGTATTTATAGTTAAGTTTTTTTTAATATTTTTTTATAGATTTTAGTTAAGGTTTTTCATGTAACAATGAAGGATATAGTTCACGAAAAATGTAAATTGTAGTCCTCTCCTTTTAAACACAATATTTGTATTATTATTTCTTGTTATATTTTTGTTTTTCACTGTATATTGCTCTCCACCATAGCCTTCAAATGTCATTCCTGCTTGTGCATTTTCATATATGGTGTGAGGAGACACTGACACCAAATGCCATTGATTGACACATCTCACATGATCCATTGCAATGTGCCAAGTTTGAATATGTGGAACTGCAAATGAGATTTGAGAGCTGTGGCGGAGGAGGAGATTTTTAGCGAATGCAACTTACATTGCAATCTGTTCCTCATACAAATCTATTGTATGGACTAATTTTATGATATTTTTCTTAATTTTTACAGGGTAACACAATGCAATAAACATTAAACAACATAAAATGTAACAAAACATTCCAATGTACATAAAAAATAAATAAATAAAATAGTTAACACTTTACAATAAGGTTCCATTTGTTAAGATACATTAAAAACTTTAGTTAACATGAACTAACACTGAACCAATACTTTTACTGCATTCATTAAAATTAATGTTAACAAATGTAAATGTTAATAAAATTGTATTTGTTAACGTAAGTTAATGCACTATTAACTAACATGAATTAACAATGAATTGTTGTACTTTTATTAACTAACAATATCAGAGATTAATAAATCCTGTAAAAAAATATTGTTTATTGTTTGTTCATGAGACCCAATGCGTTAACTAATGTTAACGAATGGGACCTTATTGTAAAGTGTTAACAAAAACTTTTAAATAAAATCAAATGCAATGGAATGCATATGACATTTGGGAATGCCCCTTTCTAAATAAATTATTACTTCATACTTCTTATAAAAAAATTAATATTTTACTATAGAACTACACATATTGTCTTACAAAAAAAAATCAATGTAATATAATTCACATTGTTTACTTAAAAAAAAAAAAAAACACATTTTACAATAAGTTTCAGTAAAATTTCACATTGCTTTAAATGTATTTACAGTAGTTTTACTGTTTTTTTTAATTGTTTTTTTAACTGTTGCAAAAGCATTTAATTTTTTTTTTTTTTTTTAAATTACTTTGGTTCCTGTTCGTTCGCAATATGAAATGCCACCTAACTGAGCTTTGTTTGCATATTATTCCACCAAAACTCATAGTTTGTATGTAAACACAACCTGTTTTATGTGATAAATACGGGAGTGTGTTCAAAAAGCTGCGAGCTGACTGAATGACAGCCAGTGCGAGTGTCTTAAATTGACATCATAACGCACACATTCACAATTCTCCCTGCAGTGAATAACATGTTATCATAGTTTGTCTGTGGCAATCCTTGCGGTCCCCAAACTGCCAATTAACCGTGCCTCATAAAATAAACAATAGCACTGTTTCTCACTTTTACTGTTGTGATTGTGGATTGTAGAATATCATAGTGTCGGCAAAGCGAGTTTGTCTTTTCATCTTGCATAAAAAATTTAAAAATTTAAAAAATTTAAAAAAAATTAGCAAAAGTGTTTTTTTTGTTTTGTTGTCTGCATGAAAGTGAACGTTTCAAGGTCACTTGGATGGATGTGTTTTTGTGTGTGAATATACACCTTTTGTTTATTTATATTTATTTTTAAATATTTTATTTTGTTTCCCTGACAGTAGAAGTTGCCATGTTACTAGACACTGTTTCTCTGAGATTAATTTTTCAGGTGAAATACAAGTTAAGATCAATCGAATGCATTTGTGGTGTTGATTACCACAAAAAATATGTTTGACTCATCCCTCATTTTCTTTAAAAAAGTAAAAATCGAGGCACTTACAATAGAAGTGAATGGGGCCAATTTTAGGAGGTTTAAAGCAGAAATGTGAAGCTTATAATTTTATAAAAGCACTTAGAATAATTCTTCTGTTAAAACTTGTGTATTATTTGAGCTGTAAAGTTGTAAAAATAATAGTTTTTAAGGTTGTTTTAGGGTTTACAGAGTGATGTCATTATGGCAACTAAGTTGTTAAATTGGTAAAATGCTTCACACAGAAAAGGTTAATAAGCAATTTTGTCACACTAAAATCATGTAAACATGCATATTGTTTATGTCTTGTGGCTATACTTTTGAAACAGTGAGTATTTTAACTTTTACGGATTGGCCTCATTCACTTAAATTGTAAGTGCCACACTGGAACCCAGATTTTTGCTTTTTTAAAGAAAAGGAGGGACGAATCGAAATACATTTCATCAGCATTATGCCACAAATGCTGTTGATTGAGCTTAACTTATATTGAACCTGGAATATTCCTTTAATATGCATTTTTGGTCATATTGTGGACAATTCATCTCTGCATGTCTAAAATAAGAAAAATGTTTGTTGAATACATAATTTATTTTTTATTTTTATTTTTTTTTTTTTAAAGCTCGAGAATTATGTTGGCATTTGTGGACTTGCATTAGCATGGTTTAGGTCCTATTTAGCAGACCGCTACCCCTTTGTCTGTGTAAACGAGGAATTGTCAAAAATCAAACGTATTTAGCAGTTGTGGCTGAAATCTTTCTTGGTCTACCTGACCTTGGCTTGGTATCAAGAGATCCCCAAATTTTCCACTTCTTACAAAGTGATTGAACAGTACTGACTGGCATTTTCAAGGCTTTGGATATCTTTTTATATCCTTTTCCATCTTTATAAAGTTCCATTACCTTGTTACGCAGGTCTTTTGACAGTTCTTTTCTGCTCCCCATGGCTCAGTATCTAGCCTGCTCAGTGCATCCACGTGAGATCTAACAAACTCATTGACTATTTATACACAGACACTAATTGCAATTTAAAAAGTCACAGGTGTGGGAAATTAACCTTTAATTGCAATTTAAACCTGTGTGCGTCACCTTGTGTGTCTGTAACAAGGCCAAACATTCAAGGGTATGTAAACTTTTGATCAGGGCCATTTGGGTGATTTCTGTTATCACTATGATTTAAAAAGGAGCCAAACAACTATGTGATAATAAATGGCTTCATTTGATCACTATCCTTAAATAAAAGACAGTTTTTTGCATGATCAATCATTTTCAAAATCAATGCCAAAATTTCACAATTTCTGCCAGGGTATGCAAACTTTTGAGCACAACTGTATATGCTTCCCCTGGGAGATATTACCAGGAATCGTGGAATAAGTTTCCACTGTTATGCTGACGATACCCAACTTTATATTTCTTTGAAACCCAATGAAATTTCACAATTCTCCAAATTAGAAGTGTATCAATGAAATCAAAGATTGGATGGCCAGAAATGTCCTTCTACTCAATTCCGATAAAACAGAGGTACTAATTATTGGACCAAAAATCTCTAAAAAATAAGCCACAAATATATAATTTGACTCTCGATGGATGTACTGTTACCATCTTCTACAGCGAAGAACTTAGATGCTATATTTGATACCGATCTGTCCTTTGGAAATCAAATTTCCAGTGTTTTTAGAACACCATTCTTCCCCATCAGAAATATTGCTAAGTTACAACAGATGCACTCTTTTGCTGATGCCGAAAAACAAATTAATGCGTTCATGTAATTTGTAATGCATTACTGACAGGATGTCCTGCAATTTCAATAAATCAACTTCAATTGGTTCAAAATTTGCAGCAGATATTTCTCATAATCTATAACTCTGCAAAAAATTGAATGGCATCTACACTAATATTATTCTATTTGTTTCCCTGTCTCAATCTCGGGATTCATATCCCGAGGTTACCAGAACCGGCCAGATCCAGCTATGTTCCTTCTTGGTGTCAGACTCCACTGCCACGTGTATCTGAGTGATGACAACTAAATGCAGCCGGTGCCAGCCAGACATCACTTGAGTCTATTACGATGGACTTCAGAGGATGAACTGATGCCAACTCCAACCATAAGACATGGGATACTTCATATGCCACTGCCTGAATCTTGGATTTAGGATGGAACCCACCGAACCTCACCAAAATTGCCTGCCGGTTGATCTCTGCCTGTATCATCTTGGTCCAATGATGGACACACACTTAAAATGGAATACATAGGCTACCAATTAATTTCCAACATAAGCCTTCATCAGCCAACTAACAATGCATCTATGTGAACTTCTGCAGTTAATCCAGGATGAACTTCAAAGACATTAGACATTAATCTAACAGTCCATACAATTTTTTTTTTTTTTTTTTTTTTTTTTTAACATTGGACCTTAACACTTACTTAGTTTACTAATCTTAAACCATGACCTGCACTGCACATAAATAACTAATATTGGCATTATATTCATGCTATTTAGCCAGAGGGGAACTGGCCCCCACAGTGAGCCTGGTTTCTCCCAAGGTTATTTTTCTCCATTAACGAACATCTTATGGAGTTTTATGGTCCTTGCCACAGTCACCTTCGGCTTGCTCACTTCTAAATATAATTATTATTAAATTATTTATTTTTATACACAATTTACAATAATATTTAATCAAACTACACAATGATGACTCTTAAGACTTTATAGATATTACCGTTTCATTTTCTGTTAATGCATGATTTTCTATAAAGCTGCTTTGAAACGACGTGTGTTGTGAAAAGCGTTATACAAATTATGCAAATGTTGTTTTATGTTGACTTTAAATACAGAGTCAGGTATACGACAGAAATCAATTGAAATATTCATTGATTGATTAATGCTATAGGCACTTACTATTCAAGAACAGGAAAAACTTATGTGTTCTTTGAGTGGACTATGCCATGGTAGACCACAAATGCTAAACAATGACACTGGACTTGTATTTGTACCTTATCTGCGTCCTTATTCTTCACATAAATGCACCTTCCGCTCTACCGCTGTGGAATCTCACAGAGTTGATCCAGTAGAAAGAGAGACTTGGGCTTTCCATTAAAACCATCAGAGCCACAACACCAGAACTATTCATACTGCAAGCTGATAGCATTGTCTTTCTTATCTCTGATGCGCTAAAGCTTCTACTCACTCTTTGTCTGCAAAAACACCTTGGACTTGTGCATTTTATATTTATTCCCTCTTTAAATTCACAGATAGTGATTTCAAAAGACATGCTAATAATGTTGCCATGGCACCCAGTGGAAAGTCTTCCAATATTATTGCTCTTGTCTAGAGCGCAGCATGAGTTTGAATTAAATTGTATGTCTTATCCATTTTCATAACACTTCCCTACAGTGTATGCCTGCTGAATGTTTTGAGAAAGCCCCGTTCCGTGTAGAACTATTGTGATGAACAAGTATGTCAGCTTTTAAACCCACTCCATTTCTCGCTGGCTTTGACAAATAGCTCCCTAATTTCATTGATTCGGTTTGACAGACCTGGATACAGAGTCTGTTTTGAAAGATTTCTTCACATAAAAAGAGACGTGACTTGCTAACATGAAACAGCAAAAGAGGAACTTCAGGATAAGGATGGCAGAAAGGTCACTTCCTTCAAACCCTATGAAGGAGTTTTGAGGCTTTTAGTTCTTGTATTTTAGATGTGAGTTCATCTATTTGCTAGTGTCCTCCAAAAATGTTTAAGTCTTTATCTTCCATGAAAACATGGCAAAAATACCCCGTACCTTAAACTTTAATTTTGCAGTTACTGTGTTTTAAAAATGCATCTTGCTATCGCAATACAAATTAAGGACTACAACTACCATCAGCATGTGAGCATGCAGTCTTTATTTAGCAACGGCTTAGCAGCTGCTTCAAAATCCATGACTGCGGTATGATGGTGTGTAATTTACGTTCTACAAAAAAACTTGAAACTTCAAGTTTCTTCAAGTAATTTTAGCCACAGATCTAATTTTACTCGTAATTCCAAAAATCTCTATTCTAAAAAACCCAGAGGAAATTCCTGAGAGAACCCATCGTGAATTAGCCTTCCGGGTTTGCCTACAAACTGTTTATCTAAAAATATATCAGTAAGTTATGGAGAAAGACTTTTTGTTGGCTAATAAGAATTTATAAATCATTTGCAGTCATACGTTGGAATTTAACTATCACCGAAGCTCAAGAATGTAATATTACTTATGAGCGAAACACCATAAAATTGTAGAGCAGCACGAAAATATTTTTACAAATATAAATTAGGAAAGAAGAGTCATTTACATTTCAAATTTTAATCGACTTGCTTGCATTCCCATTTTGATACCGTTTGATCAGCAACACTACGTAAAAGCAAAAGTAATAGTAATTCTTGCCTAACTTAACCGATATCCTGACAGATGCCTGTGGTTTGGGCCTTTTGTTTTTGAGAGAAAGCTATAAATGAACTTCACTAAACAGCTGTGAATGGTGAGAGTAAATGGAGGAGAACTGAGAGGTGATATTGATCCAACTATACAACACACTTCACATTACCCATTTGAGCCTGTAGAGAGATCACATACCACAACACTCTTGCAAGTATGCAGGTCGTGTCGTGATGCTCATCAAAGAGCAGCTGATGGATGTTGGCAGATGGGCATTGAGGGAGGAGTCTGTCTGTACCACGGTATTCTGCCCATCCATCTCCATTACTGATGTCTAGATGTCACTGCACCAGAGGAGAGATCGGGGTGGAAGCCTGGTGGGGTGCATTCACTGTGAGGTTGAAGGTTATTAGGCCATCTGCCTGCTCTGTTGACTTCAAACTTCGAATGGATGATGGTAAATTTTATAACTAGGAACATTTTTTTGAAATTATAACAGAAAAAGAATGTAAAAATGCTACGGTTATAATACACATAAAATCTGGTTATTACTGGGCCTATTGTGCAAATTCTTGCCTACACTCAAATTGTTTAAAATTTGCGCATCTCAATTTCATAACAAAATTCCATTACACTGAATGGAGACATCTTTAATAAATAGAAAAATTATTGTTAAACATTACACAGTTCAATTTGATGGAATTTTGTAATGAAATTTAAATGCGTAAATCGTAAAAATAGAGTAAAATATAAATATTTTTTAAATTCGTACTATTCTTGTACAGAGAACTAAAGCAATATTTAAAAGAAGAGTTTTCCTTATTCCATATTCAACGCAGTTCAGAATGCATATTGTGCAGATAATGTGTATGTTTAGAGAGGTCTCTTAGATGAATTCTTCAGCAGCAGGTCTCTTAATCTTTGGGTAATGACAGACAAGGTCTCCGGTGATATCATCTTATGTGATATGACAAATTCATTCAGTTGCCTTGAAATTGTAATTTGTATCTGGTAATTTGTACAATGCAGAACATTTTCATGTCCCAATATGCCAACAAATTGAATAGAATATTGAATTCACAATATTTTAGTTAGTTCACAAAACTTTTGTTTTCTTTATCACAGTATCACAATTAAGCGAACATTGGGAAACAATTAAACCATTGTTTAAACCATGTTTCCCAAAAAAAAAAAAAAAAAAAATGCTTACTAATAATTATCTAAGATTATGCATGTAGAAGCACTTACTGAAGAACAAACTGCATTCACTATTGTGCATTAGTGATGCTAAACAGTGTTACTTAGGTAAATTAGTGTGTGATATTTGTGTGTGTATGTTTACAACAATCTGGTTAAACACCCTGATGATCAGAACTTGATTTATCATGCAAACATTTTTTTAAATGTGTGTACTCTATAATAATTACAACTCTCTTTATAATTATTTTGACAGGCACTTTCGAGAAGTTGAAAAGCATTTGCAAATTAGCATCAGAGCATCATTATTGCTTTGGAAGGCGTAATCACTGATAGATATGTTAATGTGAGGCTGCACTTTTAAAAAGTCAGCTTTTAACTGCAGTTGTCTGTCAATAAGTCTCATTTCATAATCAGAACGGATTCATCGTAATCTTTTGACATTAGAAGTGTAAACACTAAAACAGCACCATTTACTGCATTATAGTGCAATCTGCAATGCTGGCAAACATGTTCACCAAACGCAGAGGTTAAATTACAGTAATCAACTCTGTTTTTGTGATGCACAAGCTTTGAATATGTGAATGAATGCCATTGTACAAAAAAGATGAGGTTTTTCATATATGTGTATGTTTGTAAGTAGAGTACGTCTGTATTTTTTATTTATTTTTTTACTTACAGTAAGCATGCAGCATCCATAAGTGTAACTAGACCCTATTTAGGAGGGCTTCAGCCCCCCTAAAATAAATCTCAGCCCCACTAAAAATCTGTGACTTTGCAATCAGCATGCAAGTGTTTTAAACAGCTGCAGCCACAATGCTGGATATTTGGTGGCTTTTCTTACCTGTAAAGACTGACTAAAGCGCAAGCCAATAACACTGGAGTGTGGGCTGTGAAGAAGCATATCATTGGTTTGACCCACTGAACGAATACGCCCCATTTATTCATTAAATTCAAGAACGAGCGAGGATCAGCGTATTTCGACTGATTGATGGAGAAAGGCATGTAGCTCGTTTAGTTCAGTAATCTCGTTTAACAAGGAGAGAAAGGGGCTGGATTAATTAAGAGTAAAAGTGATTAATGTCATTACAATGACAATGTGTTGTCTTTTATTGTATAACTTGATGGTCATGCACAGCAGTTCACAAAATTATATGCGTTGATGTCATTTACAGGGAAAATGCTTAAAAGTGCTCTTCACTGACGAGTCGCGGTTTTGTCTCACCAGGGGTGATGGTCGGACTCGCATTTATCGTAGAAGGAATGAGTGTTACACCGAGGCCTGTACTCTGGAGCAGGATCGATTTGAAGGTAGAGGGTCTGTCATGGTCTGGGGCAGTGTATCACAGAATCATCGGACTGAGCTTGTTGTCATTGAAGGCAGTCTCAACGCTGTGCGTTATAGGGAAGACATCCTCCTCCCTCATGTGGTACCCTTCCTGCAGGCTCATCCTGACATGACCCTCCAGCATGACAATGCCACCAGCCATACTGCTCGTTCTGTGCGTGATTTCCTGCAAGACAGGAATGCCAGCGTTCTGCCATGGCCAGTGAAGAGCCCGGATCTCAATCCCATTGAGCACGTCTGGGACCTGTTGGATCGGAGGGTGAGGGCTAGGGCCATTCCCCCCAGAAATGTCCATGAACTTGCAAGTGCATTGGTGGAAGAGTGGGGTAACATCTCACAGCAAGAACTGGCAAATCTGGTGCAGTCCATGAGGAGGAGATGCACTGCAGTACTTAATGCAGCTGGTGGCCACACCAGATACTTACTGTTACTTTTGATTTTGAGGTGAGTAACCACGCCACCATGAGGACCTAGTAAGTAGTGGGAATTGGGCATGCCAAATTGGGGAGAACAGGGGATAAAATAAAAATTAATTTAAAAAAATAAATATATAGGTTTTTATGGAGTTTGATAGAACTTTAATCTATAGAAGTTGCAAAATTAGTATCATTTTTTGTAATAATTCTTTTTAAAATATTCTTTTAATTTGTTAAAAAATAAAAAAAATTGAATGGTTCATTAAATGGTTTAAGTATTTTAATAACTTTGTGTTTAATATATAAAATGATTATTGTGAATGTAGTGTATATTAGCTGGCTATCTTGAATGATGAATACAAAGTAAAAAGAAAGAAAGAAAAAAAAAAACACTATCTATGCTAAAGAGTGGAATACATAACATGTGCACATCTAATAGTGTCATTGGGGGCTGAGCCCCCCTAAGATCGAAATCATAGAATCGCTCCTGGCAGCATCTTAACCGAAAGTGAACATCATGTGTGACTGATTTAGAACACAATCAACTCCAATTCGCAACTCATCACACAAATAGTGCTCCTCACCTGAAGCACATGAGACTCCACTCAACTTGATTTCAGGAGAGTTTGATGTTAGCATGATGCTAAGCTAATGACACAAGATGCTACTCTATTAAACAAGAAACATACTGTACATAGCACATGCAAATATTTTGTAAAACAGTCCATTTTAATTGAATGCAACTACTTTGTTTCATACTTTTTAATATAGAGCACAACAGTCTTGTTCGGAAGTCAAAATCCCATGAATTTTTTCCATAGGTGAATTGATTTTTAACAATAACTTATAAACCTTTAAAGACAGACCTACACTGAGCTCCAGGGTTGTTAATCGATGGTATATATTTCTGTTGAAGCCAGTGGCGCCTGCAGCTGTAGGGCCCTATGCAATGTGCATACCATGAGCGTTCCGTCTGAACAGAGAAACATTTACTCTCAGGATATTTCATCAAACATTAAGTGTGTCACATATTTCTGTTGGCTGTTTAAAAGAACTAGCGATGCCCAATTTGTGAATGAATAATTATTTTGAGTCAGTTCTATTCAGTGAATTGGCCAAACAGGCTTGCAAATTGGTCTGAATCAATTCGTGATTCAATCCAGTGTTTGAACTGCTCTCACTGAATCATTTGGAGCGGTTTCTCACACAGTAAAACAGTATCGAGATATTTACGAACACAGAGAACAAACAGTGCTGGATCCAGTAGAAATTTCTTTACAATCAACTGAAACAAAAGGCTGTCTTTTTGAGAGAAACTTCAGCTAGTGCTATCTTGTGAACAAGGGGCTGTTCAAACAGAATGTTTTTGCATCCGCTCACGCTATTTTTCAATTGTTTTCCATGTAAACATTCGCTAGATGCATATCATTTGACAACTGCATCACGTTTCACTGTATTCTTGGCATCTTTAATGGGAGCGCTGCATTTTTACATGCTGTGTCAAGTTAAAAAATAACTTCTTCAACTGATAAAAATGGGTCTTGAGACACCTGCGTTCTGCTCTATTCATTGCGGTGCGTTTGGCTTTTTTAGCGCGAGAACGCGTTTGTTCTGAACGGTTACTGGAAGAAATGCTTTAGCCAATAGTTACATGAACGATACTTATACTTAAAAAATAATAATAAAAAAATGCTTCTCTCAGACTCACCAGAATTGAATGCTTTGGTGTTGTTTTTGCAAAAAATTATCCCGGGGAGCCCTCAGATGAAAATCCTGCAGGTTCCCATGGTTGAAGCCTTCAGTTTGAGTTATTTCAACTTCTTTATTAAAAAATCATGTTTAATAGTGGAATTTCTGGTGGAGAACTACACTACCCATGATCCTGAAGACAAAGATCCACCAATCAGAGAATCGCTGGCAAAGTGCTCTGCAGTGACCACCCACTCCCATGACGCACTGTGAATGATGCAATCGAATTGCTCTCCCTACACTCTCAAACTATATATTTGTATATTTCTGAATATTTTTCAATAAAATTTAAATATACTGTTTTTATACTTACAAATAACAATTTAAAATCAATTGTTTTATATTTTTCCAGCATTTTTAATTCGATTACGTCATTCGCAATGCTTCATGGGATTGTAGTTCATTTTCTCTTTGAAGACATATTAGGCAGAATAATTTTGCTACTGTTCAGAACACAACTTTCTGTGACTTCTTGGACCATAATGCCAAACTCAACATCCAACAAACAATGTTTTTTCTATCTGGAGCGCACCTACAGAATGATGCTTTAAAATGCCTTAGTAGGTTGCTAGGTTGGTTACAACAAACCAGGTTGGTGTTATTTTCATTCAATTCACAATATTAGTACAGTATATTACCTCTTAAATGGAAGCACATTTACCTTGTTTTCTGGTCATGGTAAAGTACGTTACCGTGTTGCATTTTTAGGCTTGTTTCCATTTGCTGTCTTCTCTTATTCTCTCTCTCTCTCTCTCTCTCTCTCTCTCTCTCTCTCTCTCTCACCTCAATCTCTGTACTCTATTACCCAGTGATTTACTGCGGTCCACAGTGGCCCTGAATTGCTCAGAAAATATTTGGTCTTGATAATCACTGAGAGTCATGACACAAGCTCTACCAGAGAGCTGGAAATGCCACATGCTGGAGAATCATTGCTTTAATGTCTCTCTCTGCCATTAACCATGATCAAAGACAGAGAGAAAGAAATTAGAAAAAGTAAAAAAAAAAAGAAAAATACTTTGATCAGAATTTCTTTCCTTCTGTTCTTTTTATTTTAGTTATAATTTGTCTATTGATGAAAATATCTGACTACAATGGCATATCATGTATTGTAAGTCGACAAAAATAACATACTTTAGTTGACAATAATGTGCAAAATAACAAAAACATTTAGCAAACTGTAACATACCAAACTTTAGCCAAATATTCAAATATTTAGGAAAATGTTTAAACTGTAAAGCCTAAAGTTGTCATTACTGGAATAATCAAGTTGTCTTAATTAAGTATTATTTGAAGTGTCAAGTTTTGGGCTGATAACTAAAATATTTAAGTTTATTGAACTTATTTATGTTAAAAATAGCTAGACTTAAGATTTTAAGTGTTAAATCAATCCCTTGAATCAGTTTTCTAATAGCACAGTGTATTTCTAATCGAGCTGTGCTATTGTTTGACCTAAAATCGAATCAATTCAATGAAAAATTATTAACAACAGTAGAAACGACAATATTTAAATAGCAAATCTGAGTTAAAGGGATAGTTCACCCAAAAATTAAAAATCTCTCTTCATTTATTCTCCTTACTCACTTTAAAGTGCTAATCATCCACTTGCATTGTATGGACCTACAGAGCTAAACTAATCTTCTAAAAATCTTTGTTTGTGTTCAGCAGAAGAAAGAAAGTCATACACATCTGAGATGGCATTAGGGTGAGTAAAGGATGAGAGAATTTTTATTTTTGGGTGAACTAACCCTTTATGTTTACTTACATCTAGTTAATTCAACTTATATAGTTTAGTTCATTCTATATGAACACCATGTTAATTGAAATTAATTACATTATTACATAATTTTTGGAGATACCATTACTCAATTCAATTGATCAAATGAGTAAAGTCAGCTTATTAAGGTTTACAGTAGGCTAAACATTTATCAAACATATTAAAGATTAAAATATTTAATATACGAGATTAAACAACTGTCCTGAACACCAGAGCTCCTGCAATAATAGCTTATAATAAATATACTGAAGTATTAGCAAATTTTTAGAAGCTACTTTGTTGTGAATTCCTCACGTTTAGACATTTTAGGATATTACGTTATGTGTAGCATGTTTTAAAGGAAACGGTGTGTTCACAATGCAAGTTACACATTCTAAGAAGTGTACAACTTAGTTTACCTGTTCATTTGCTTCTTTGTGCACATGTATGTTGTAATATTATTTATGTTGTGGATATAGCTGATTATTGTTTGATGAATGTCAATTCTTTCTGGATTTTTCTTTCTTTTAAATAAATTTGTTTTTAAAAGAAAGTGTGTTAGTGCATTGGTAATATGATGCAGTATATAATTTTTTTCCCCATTATATTTCCATCAACAGCACGTTTTCAGTAAAACCTCTTGATTATCATCACAGTGTGTCTTTTTCGTCCCTCACCTACAAACATTTTCATCAGTAGGCTAATTTTGTTTACGAGATTAACACTGCATAGACATAACTGAATGTGCAGTTCTGCTCATTTATGTGCTACTAAGTGCTTCAAACAAAACTCTGAACAGCAATTTGAGGACCCTCAAAACTGTGAAATCCAGTGATTCGTTCTTCCTCAAAAGCACTCGTGGCATCCGCCCGTGTAAACACAACTTTGTTTCCAGGCAAACTGGTGCACATCCTGTTTGTTTCTTTTCATTTCAAAATTGCCATTAAAGTACTGTATGTCTGTTCCTTATTAATGATGTTCAGAATTGTGTTAGAGCATATTTCCTGAGCTCATTTGTGTGGTGCTAATTAACACAGCTCATTAGAATCCTTGACACATTTATCTCACTGTCTAAATGAGACTCTGACATTTTCACACAAACTGGTTGATTTCAAGGTGGGAAAAATCATAGAAAATAAGAGCATTAATGAAGAGAAGGAAATACAACTGTATTTATAGAAAGAAGTTTTGCGCTAAAATTGAAAGCTACAGTACTCTCGTGGTAAATGGCATCACCTCATTAGCTACATCCGTGGTTTTCACAGACAGCTATTGTGAATTAGATCACACTCAGATACCTAACAATGACAAACGAGAAAGAAGTATCGGTAATTATCATTAATGAGGCTAATTTAGTGTGGAAACAAATCACAGTCAGTTTGAAGTGACAGCACGAGTGCTAATCACACAGGCTGTTCTGGGATGATCAAATGTAATCGTAGATGATAAAATATGTGTTAGTCACAAAGATTAACGTTTAGTGCTTTGATTAAAAAATCTCTGCTGGGTTCACCCGTTTAAATAATTATGAGCTTCACATGGATTCAGTGACACCCTGTGTAGCTGAGAAATCTATCAAGATACACAGCGCTCTTTTGAATGTTTCCATAATGGATGTAATTTAAAAATGCTATAGATAGCGGTATTATTACAAGTATTAAAATTGGAACACGCTTTTCTGGCACAGTGCCTTGCATACTGCAATCCTGAGTCAAAGAATTATGTTTTTATATAGTGTGAGATGACAGTTCTGAATATTGATTAAAAAGTTTTTCTTCTTTCCACTGTAATATCTATCTATTTGGATGAGCCCCTGTTGTAAAACAGATGATTTGCACACACCTGTGACCACCTATCAGTTGAATTCTATATTTAATGTGCCAAGTTGCTTGGTAAATGTAAACAGCCTACAATTATGGGCCATTCATTTCTGCTTACATCACCACTTTTTCTGCGTGTCTTTGACCGTTGCACCATACCATGCCTTGCTGTTTTTTAGCATCTTGTTTTTAAGACGCTGTATCAGTTTAAAATAACTTTAAGACTTGGGGGTGGACACTTTTGACTAGGGCTAGCAAGCAAGCTTTAAATATTACCTTGGCAACTGCCTAGCCATGCCCTAGCAACCATCCAGATAAGAGAGATAGTGCGGCAGCCCCACTAAGACATCATATACCAGCACACGTGCACACTGTTCAACTGTCAAAAAAAAAAGAAGAAAAAATTCAAAATGTAAACAAGTTCTTTAATCTGCATTAACTGTTTATATTTCTTGCCTTTCTCTTTCTTTCTTTCTTTTCTGTCTGTCTTTCAATTTAATGCCATTTTGACAGTGGTGTGTGAGCCATGATTTCCCAGTCCCCACAATCCAGAGCACATATGGACTGACAAACCAAGAATTGATCGCTTAAAGAGTCGAGCTTCAAGAAGTGTCTGTCTTTTCCACAGCATGGAATATTGTTCCCCCGCATTAAGTTGCAGCATGCATCGATTCATTAGGTAACGCACGACTTCTATTGATTTTGCTTCCAAGTGGCGAGGTCGAAATTCTCCATCCACTCTCTTAATAGTGCCTCCCTTGTAGATAGTAAATACAGTTAAGAGAGGTTGGAATTGCCTTGTCAACTTGATTGAACTTGCGGATTTGCCCCAAACACACAAACACACACACACACACACACACACAACTGTTAGGAAACTTCTGTAAAGAACAAACCATATGTCCTTGAAAACAGATTGGAGAGGCCGATGTGGCCATGAAAAAGTTGATTCAACGTTGATTCTAGGTGATTTTTTTTTTTTTTATCGTGAAGAATGATGGAAGTCCGTAGACTGTCGGCACCACCAACAAATTCTCCTTAATCTGAGATGGAGGACCTGAAATAGCCAGAAAGGTCTTCCACAGTTTCCCTCAGACAGTCAAACTTCAAATTGTCGTGTATTTTTCAACCGGCAGTTTTTTTCTCTTAAGGCATTTTAAGAGAAACATCTGCAGTAAAGTTGATCCTTGATCATACTTGAGTGCTCCATTAGGTCTCCTGAGAAATGATAGAGCAACATCTGAGCAATACAACATTTCTCTTGGATGCAGTCAAATGGCACGTCAGCGTTCCCACTGTGACAGACGCAGAAAATCTCACATAACAAAACTGCCAATTCAGCAGTCGGATGTTCAACTTTGAGTTGGCATTCGATTTATCGGCATGAACTAATTTTAGACTGCATAGTGTTTCTTTTTCATCATAAACCGTCAGGGAATAATGCAGCCATGAAGCAATATGCTGAAAATTAGGTTTGATTGCCAGGTTTTCTCTTATACATCTATGGCAGGTGTGATGAGACATCTGTCATACAGATGTGTGAAAGAGAAAGTGTGTGTGTGTGTGTGTGTGTGTGTGTGTGTGTGTGTGTGTGTGTGTGTTCTCAGTGGACTAGGAGAAAAAATTATTTGACAAAAATTTATTTAAAATCTCTTTGTGGATTTGTGTTTTCTGTGTGTTATGTTTCGCAGAACTGCCATGATACGTGTAATGAACAACGTAATTTCTCAACCTGATTATGTAACAGTGAATCAGCATTATAAAACAGTGTATCAGATGTTTGAATCAGTACTCTGCTCCTCTGAGTAAATTTAGAGTCTCATTATGTTGAGACAAAAAAAACAAAAAACAAAAAAAAACATGCACAGCAATGATCGCAAGCAGATACGAAAATGCTTCTCTTGTGTCTCTTGGTATGTAAATCCCTGATAAACAAATTTCATTTCCTTCTCACTTTCTTACAGTTAATTGCCTGTGGTTATTATTATTATTTTTTTTTTTCACATATTTTCTTTTTTGACTGCAGGCTGGTCACTGTGTGTTTGCATTATTTATTGAGATTTGCTGCTTACGTTGTCCGTGACTCGAGTCATAGGCCACTCTGGATGAGAGAAGGGTCGAGGCATAAGGGCACAGCTATTTTTCCTGGTACGAATAAATAATTTACACATTTACATAAAACTAACCAATAGGCTACAAAGAACTTTGGATCCCAAATAAGAAAAGTGAGGTAGAATCAGTCTTTTGAATAACATGTTGACTTCTGACTCAACTAATGATTTACATTTATGACAAGACTACCTGTTTTTCCAGCCAATGGCTAACTACACTGAAGATATTTTAAGGAGGCAATATCTTTTATAATTTTTTTTTGTTTGTTTGTTTTTTTTTTTGCAGTTTATTTTAATTAGGGTGACAGCATTCAACTTACTAAATACATTTAAGTCAAATTCATATAGTACAAAAATAACTATTTAGTAATCTACATGAAAACATTTACATTTTTATAATTAAGTTGAATTAATTTTATTGGGGGGTGGGGGCATTAATGGCTGTGCATGGACTATAGATAATAAGTGACTTTTTTTTTATTTATTTTTTATGAACTGATTCACTAATATATAATATAAAAATATTTCAAGTTAAAAACATTAGGATTAGGATAACATCATTAAACTTAAACAAATAAATTTGTTCTAAATGCAGCCATATCAATTTCTAATTCATATAGTACAAAATACCTATTTAGCATGTAATTTATAAAATCACTTACATTTTTATTACGGAGTCAAATAAATTGATAAACAGCACTATTTTACAAAATATTTTGATGGATAAAAAACAATTTAAATGCTGCGCATGGACTAAAAATAAGTGTTTGACTAATATAGAAATACAAATATTTCAAGTTAGTCAAAAAAAAAAACATTTAAATTTGTTTATTTAGTTCAAAAAGAATTCATAGTACAAAAGTAACTATTTAGTATCTTATTTTTAAAAACAATTTAATTTGTAAAAATGAGTCGAATAAATTGATGAACAGCACTATTTTACTAAATATTCCGATGAAAAAAAGTAAAATGCTGCACAGATACTAAAAAAACAAAAAAAAACAAATCAATGATCATATTCTTTTGAATGAATTAATTCACTAACATGAATCAGACTTCCATACTGTATATACAATAGAGGACATTCACTCCGAGTAGACCGTATTTGTGCATTGCCTCAATTTGTTTGGTTGAAAATTTCTGGATTAGTATTTGGATAAGTATTTTGCTAAAGTTATACTATTTTACTACTGTCTCCCTACTTAAAAAATGTAGTTAAGTTAGAAGCGTCGCTACTTTTAGTTACACCCAACTCTGTGTTATCTTTCTCAGCTTTGAATTGTTTTTTTAACATGCAAAATAAACCTAATAACTTGATTACTTATGGCTAACTTCAGACAACCCCATGAATATTTCATATAGATGTTCAGCACAAGGCGTCCTATGCAAATCATGTGTTAGCACAACAAAGATGTAGGCAGCTGAAGTAAAGAAAACAAAACAATTTTTCATTCAGTGCTGA
This sequence comes from Myxocyprinus asiaticus, assembly GCF_019703515.2. Classification (NCBI taxonomy): domain Eukaryota; kingdom Metazoa; phylum Chordata; class Actinopteri; order Cypriniformes; family Catostomidae; genus Myxocyprinus; species Myxocyprinus asiaticus. The sequence continues at coordinate 20,031,875 of NC_059351.1, forward strand.
AAGTACGCAAGCACGAGCAGCCATGCACGCCAAAGAGTTTGCTGCTTTCAGATGACTTATTTTGACAACATCCAATTACAAATGATAGCAGGTGCATGCTTCAGATGATTTAATGGCTGCATTTACACCTCAAAGCACCAAAAAAAAAGTTGTGTGAAGAAAAATCTGCAAATAAAAAACAAAAGAGCCACACATCTATTGCAGCTGGTGAGCCAGGTTTGTTTTCTCTGAATAGCCTGATATTTTAGAGAAAGCCAATGAAGAATATATTAATAGGAATGCAGGACTGTGTCCCATTTCAGAAAAAGTTGCGTAATGCTTTTTGAAATTTTTAGGACATTTAAAGAGTTAGTTAACAGAGAAATTGACTTTCTGTAATCTTTTTATTTACTAATCCTCATGTTGTTAAAAATCTGTATGACTTAGTTTTTTTTTTTTTTTTTCTGTGGAACACAAAAGGAGATGATTAGCAGAATGTTCATGCTGCCTTTTTCCTTAAAATGAAAGCATACTGTAAATTGACTATTACTCTCAAACACACTCCAAAAATGGCAAAAAAGCATCTTAAAAGTATACAATACGTTTTATTTATTGGCATTTATCTTGACTTTTAAAGCTATCATATGGCTTCATAAGACTTGGAATATAGTGCACAAGCTATATTTTGCAACGTGTGTGATGGGTTTACATATGGTAGCTCACCTGATTGTTGGACTTTGGACTTGGAAGTCCGCAGTTCGAGCCCAGCTAAGCACACAAGCTGGCATGTGACACAAATATGTCATAGAAGTGACATTAAATGATGTGATTGCTTCAGAAAATGTGCTTTTTATTTCACATTTGAGATTTGTGTCACTTCCTGTTCCTGCACGAGTCTGTGTTTGTAGCTTGCTAGCCTGCTTAGCATTGCTTATTCTTATACATTCATCATTTTATCCTTTGTCATTTTACCGCATGCTTCGTTTTTTTTCCGCTTTTCTACTGTTCAAAATGCATGTATTTTACCACATGCACCTGTTTTCTCTCTTTTTCCTTCCGTTTTTTTCCGCTTGTATATATCTTGCGTCTCAACTGCGTGCATTAGTTTTCTCCTCTGTGTTTTACACAGATTATTGCATCAATCACAAACCTCTGCTGATCATGAACCACATCGAACCACATCAATCTCAAACCCTCGCCACTCAAGAACAACCATAACAACAACAAAGAATTGCAGTAAGTCATGGCATCCGCTCATGTTATTTTTCCTGCATTGCATGCTACATGTTTACTATACGTCAGCAGTGAGGGATTTACATGTGATAAATGTAAGGAATTAGTCAGGCTGACAGAGAAGGTTAATGAGTTACAGACATGCATCCAAATGCTAATGGAGGTCATTGAGAAAGAGAAGCTGGTAGGTTTCGGATGTGGGTAGAACAGCGAGCAACACACACACTTTGGTTTCGGTTGTAGAGCCCCCACAGCAGAGCGTTTGGGTGACGTCTCGGCGGCATACTCGCTTAGCAAAGTGACACTACTTTCCCATTCCTGTTAGGATTTCCAATCGATTCTCCCCACTCAGTGATGCATCCACTGAGAATCATGTTGAAAGAGCCCAAGTAATAGGTGATTCTATTTTAAGGAACGTGGAAATAGAGACTCCAGCCACTATGTTTAAATGCATTTCGGGGGCTCAGACGTCTAACATCAGATCAAATTTACAAGTGCTGGCTAATGCTAATCACAGATTTTCTAAAACTGTTATTCATGTCAGCATTAACTATGTCTTGCTTCACCAGTCAGAGATCACTAAAGATAATGTTAAAGAGGTGTGTGAACTTGCAAAAACGATGTCAGACACTGTGATATGCTCTGGCCCCCACCCTGCTCATTGTGGTGATGAGGTTTATAGTAGATTAGTGTCACTGAAAGGCTGGATGACTGAGTGCTTAGGATTTATAGACAATTGGAAGAGCTTTTGGCGAAGACCTGACCTGCTAAAGAGAGATGGACTCCAACCCTCCAGGGGAGGTGCCGCTCTCCTCTCTAGTAATTTGGCTCAAAGTCTTAATAGTGATAGTATTTGACTAACTGGGGCCCAGGTCAAGAAGCAGACAAACTGGGAAATCCAAACATCTGCTAGCTGCCTTGAGACATCAATCAAAGGTCACATAAACTACAACACATAGAGACCGTATCACCTAGATATCTTCTGTGTCTGTTCCCCGATCTACCAAACACAAACCCCTTACTAAATCATTTAGAAAAAAATTGTTAAAGGTCAAACTTGAAAAAAATAAAAAACAATTGAAGTCAAACATCATATAAAGGTAGGGCTACTAAACATTAGATCTCTTTCAACCAAAGCACTGATTGTAAATTAAATTATTACAGATTACAGTTTGGATGCACTCTGCTTAACTGAAACCTGGCTTAAACCAGATGAATATATTAGTTTAAATGAATCTACTCCCCCAGGTTATCGTTATAAACATGAACATCATCTGAAGGGTTGAGGAGTTGTTGCTGCTACAACTTACAGTGATGTTTTTAGTGTTACTCAGAGGTCAGGGTATAAGTTAAATTCTTTTGAATTAATAATGCTTAATGTTACACTGCCAGATATAAATAAAAAATCTCTGTTGTCTTTTGCCTTTGCTACAGTATATAGATCACCCGGGCCGTATTCTGATTTCCTTGGTGAATTTGCAAATTTCCTATCAGATCTTGTAGTTACTGTAGATAGAGCTTTAATTGTTGGTGATTTCAACATTCACATAGATAATGAAAATGACACATTGGGATTAGCATTTATCGATATTCTAAACTCTCTTAGAGTCAGACAAAATGTGACAGGACCAACTCATCACCATAATCATACGCTAGATTTAATTCTGTCATATGGAGTTGATGTTGATACTATAGAAATTCTACCACAGAGCGATGACGTCTCAGATCTTTACCTCGTCTCTTGTTTGATCAGCTAATGTCACTCAATCTTGGCTCTAAAACTACGGAATAGTCTCCCTAACACTGTTCGGGATGCAGACACACTCACTTAGTTTAAGTCTAGACTAAAGACTCCTCTATTTAGCCAGGCATACACCTTATTTTCCATCAAATCACAATTAGGCTGCTTTAGTTAGGTCTGCCAGAACCAGAAATATTTCTCAGAAACATTTCTCAAACTATAACTGCAATAAATTGAATGGCATCTACGCTAATATTATTCTATTTGTTTACCTGTCTCAACCTCTGGATTCATATCCCAAGGTTACCAGAGCCGGCCAGATCAAGCTCCTTTCCTGCTTGGTGTTGGACTCCACTGCTACATGTCGCTAAGTGATGATGACAAACTACAGCCAGTGCTAGCCAGACATCACTTCAATCTATTACGATGGACTTCAGAGGAAGAACTGATGCCAACTCCAACTGTAAGACTTTGGATACTTCATATGCCACTGCCTGAACCTTGGAGTTAAGATGGACCCCACCGAACCTCACCGAAATGTCCTGCTGGTTGATCTCTGCCTGTATCACCTTTGTCTATTGATGGACTACACTCTTGAAATGGACATAGACTATCAATTATTTGCCAGCAAATGCCTTCATCAGCCAACTAACAAACAACAGTGCATCTATGTGAACTTCTGCAGTTAATCCAGGATGGTCTTCAAAGACATTAGTCATTAATCTTACAGTTCATACAAAATCTTTGTTTAAACACTGGCCCTTAACACTTACTTGGTTTATGAATTTTAAACAATGACTTGCACTGCACACAAATTACTAATACTGGCATTATATTCATGCTGTTTAGCCAGAGGGGAACTGGCCCCCACAGTGTGCCTGGTTTCTCCCAAGGTTATTTTTCTCAATTAACCAACATCTTATGGAGTTTTGTGTTTCTTACCACAGTTGCCTTCGGCTTGCTCACTGGGGATCTAAATACAATTATTATTAAATTATTTATTTTTATCTAATCAAATTATTTACAATCATATTTAATCAAACTACACAATGATGACTCTTAAAAATGTATAGATATTACAATTTAATTTTCTGTTAAAGCATGATTTTCTGTAAAGCTGTTGTGAAAAGCGTTATACAAATAAAAATGTCTTGACTTGACATTTGGTTTTTGGACACTTTTGCTTAGATTTAAGTGTTGGTTTAGGGTAAGGATGTCTGTTTTTTAACACTATTGGTTATATTTAGGTTAAAGTTTTAGGTTAAGGGGGTACGTTTTACTCATTAAAACCTCCATTTCTTTGGGACACTGCAGTGAAACATGTAATGAAGCATGTAATTGCGTTTGCAAAAATGTTGCCAAGGTCAATGTTCATGAAATCAGGCTGGATTCATTGGAGCATCCATACCAAAATATACGTTATTATTTGCTGAAAATCTTCATCATTAGCATTTAATTATATAAACATTTTATGTCAATAATCAAGGTCATTGGTCCTAGCATTTTATAACTATAATTTGAATAGGCAGAAGCGCAAATAAGATGAAAAATGTGTTGTTAAAATAAGATGATACAAAATAATAATAATAATAATTTACATCAATGTGAATAGAAAGCAATTTTATCCCCCAAACACTTATTATCTGAGATCAGAAGACTTGGGCTATCATGCTAACAAACATTGTATGGACCAATTTTAGGATATTTTAATGGTACGTTTTTTTTTTTTTTTTTTAGCTCAACAGTCCCTGTCACTATATGCTTCCTCTGAAAGGGAAAGATCAGTGTGGACATTCTTAAAAACATCTCCTTTTGTGTTTCATAGAAGAAAGTCAGTCATACAGGTTTGGAATGACATGATGGTGAGTAAATGATGACAGAATTATCACTTTTGGGTAAAATATACTTATAATTCACAAGCAAGTTTTCAGTCTTCATTTAAAGATGTAAATAACACATCAGCCACAGAGAAATGTCCATAATTTGCTTTCTAGTATATATGTTCAGTCGTATAAGTGAAAGCATTACTGTTTTTGATAAATAAAAACACAACAAGCAACAGCACGTATGGCTTTCACTCTCAGCGCTCTCAGACTATTATTGTAGTATTGTATTATTGCAGTAATATTAAAGTCTTCAAAAACCATTGTACAACTAATATGCAAAACACACTGGTATAATGTTTTGCACCTCTTGAACGACTGTTACAATTTTATCATCTAAATGCTATGTAAAGTGACCAGGAATTTCAGTCAAGCTCTGCAAGTCTTTGAAAGACTCCCCACTTTTCAATGCAGATGTTAGCACTATTCATTGTAAAGCGGCTTTGGAACAAAATGTCATTTGAAAATTGAACTGAATGCTTTTTTCACCAATGTAACAGGTGACAGGAACACGAGCATGTGGATGTCAGATAATAGCTGCAGTAGAATGGAACAGGGTATATAGATGACATCAACACAGCAGGACAAAGAATTGACACTGTTATCAACAGGGCTTTTTCAAGAAAATTGCTCTACACCGTCCAACTAGGTCAAAGTACACCCGTGAACAGCTCACCACTGACAATAATTATTTGTCTGAGGCCAGGGAACCCTTGAGAGTAACGGTAAATCTTACAGGAATTTACAAGCTTGTTCAAGTGTGATCAAATTGCACAGTAGCTCAACTGATAGAGTGTTGCACTTGCGATTCAAAGGACAAGTCCTGAAGCGCACGCAAGTCGACATGTGAGCCGAAATTGTCATAAAGCACCACAAAATTACAGGTGCATCTCAATAAATTAGAATGTTGTGGAAAAGTTCATTTATTTCAGTAATTCAACTCAAATTGTGAGACTTGTGTATTAAATAAATTCAATGCACAGACTGAAGTAGTTTAAGTCTTAGGTTCTTTTAATTGTGATGATTTTGGCTCACATTTAACAAAAACCCACCAATTCACTATCTCAAAAAATTAGAATGTGGTGACATGCCAATCAGCTAATCAACTCAAAACACCTGCAAAGGTTTCCTGAGCCTTCAAAATGGTCTCTCAGTTTGGTTCACTAGGCTACACAATCATGGGGAAGACTGCTGATCTGACAGTTGTCCAGAAGACAATCATTGACACCCTTCACAAGGAGGGTAAGCCACAAACATTCATTGCCAAAGAAGCTGGTTGTTCACAGAGTGCTGTATCCAAGCATGTTAACAGAAAGTTGAGTGGAAGGAAAATGTGTGGAAGAAAAAGATGCACAACCAACCAAGAGAACCGCAGCCTTATGATTGTCAAGCAAAATCGACTCAAGAATTTGGGTGAACTTCACAAGGAATGGACTGAGGCTGGGGTCAAGGCATCAAGAGCCACCACACACAGACATGTCAAGGAATTTGGCTACAGTTGTCGTATTTCTCTTGTTAAGCCACTCCTGAACCACAGACAACGTCAGAGGCGTCTTACCTGGGCTAAGGAGAAGAAGAACTGGACTGTTGCCCAGTGGTCCAAAGTCCTCTTTTCAGATGAGAGCAAGTTTTGTATTTCATTTGGAAACCAAGGTCCTAGAGTCTGGAAGACGGGTGGAGAAGCTCATAGCCCAAGTTGCTTGAAGTCCAGTGTTAAGTTTCCACAGTCTGTGATGATTTGGGGTGCAATGTCATCTGCTGGTGTTGGTCCATTGTGTTTTTTGAAAACCAAAGTCACTGCACCCATTTACCAAGAAATTGTGGAGCACTTCATGCTTCCTTCTGCTGACCAGCTTTTTAAAGATGCTGCTTTCATTTTCCAGCAGGATTTGGCACCTGCCCACACTGCCAAAAGCACCAAAAGTTGGTTAAATGACCATGGTGTTGGTGTGCTTGACTGGCCAGCAAACTCACCAGACCTGAACCCCATAGAGAATCTATGGGGTATTGTCAAGAGGAAAATGAGAAACAAGAGACCAAAAAATGCAGATGAGCTGAAGGCCACTGTCAAAGAAACCTGGGCTTCCATACCACCTCAGCAGTGCCACAAACTGATCACCTCCATGCCACGCCGAATTGAGGCAGTAATTAAAGCAAAAGGAGCCCCTACCAAGTATTGAGTACATATACAGTAAATGAACATACTTTCCAGAAGGCCAACAATTCACTAAAAATGTTTTTTTTTGATTGGTCTTATGATGTATTCTAATTTTTTGAGATAGTGAATTGGTGGGTTTTTGTTAAACGTGAGCCAAAATCATCACAATTAAAAGAACCAAAGACTTAAACTACTTCAGTCTGTGTGCATTGAATTTATTTAATACGAGTTTCACAATTTGAGTTGAATTACTGAAATAAATGAACTTTTCCACGACATTCTAATTTATTGAGATGCACCTGTAAGTGCCTCACTGTAACCCAGATTTCTGATTTTTGTAAGGAAAAGAATGGGCAAATCAAAATGTTATCTATTGGTAATGCTGTCAATTGAGCTTAGTTTTTATTGAACCTGGAATATTCCTTTAAATTTCAAACTAAGTTTTCTCACATCAGACACAACGCAAAGTCTAGCTTGAGCATAAAAAAAATGAAAACGCAATCTCAACACCGCTCTGTTCTCCTCCACCCTAAGTAAATCACACTTTCTCTGGGATAATGATGGCAAGCAATGTCATCCATGATTCATTTGTGGTCTGAGACTGTGATTGAATTTTGTCTTGAAGACCATCACTAACAGCTAGCAGCCGGTGAAATCGGTAATGGATCTGTCGATGCAACGCAGCTAATTGTGCACTTGATTTTCTTAAGTGCTCAAATTATTGCAGTGATGTATAACATCACACCGTCGACACAATGACCTTCCTGTGCAGACGGTATGAAGTTTGCCTAACGAACTGTATTAACACGTCTCAGGTAGCTTCTGTTGGCGAGATGGCCAAAGGCAATATGCTGATGTTATCCAAAGATGAAAAAATGTATCACTGTGCAAACACAGACAGAGATGCTGTTATAAGGCCCTTTCATAACAAAATAAGCCATAAATGTCACAAACCTTCTTCTGAGAGCTGACTTATTTGACTGGGTGGGCGGCTTTTATTTATCAGACCGCACATCGGTTGATATCTACATTAATATGCCAAGTTGTTTAGCGACCATAGACTGCCTAAAGTTAGGCTAATTAACTCCATTACATATTTGCATGACAAGCATCACAATTACTACTGCTCAACATGATTTGAATAAACCAACAACAACAAAAAACAGACTTCAGTTGAAGGTGGGACTCGAACCTTAACTAGCTACTGAACTGTTACACTGCTTATTCGTAAGATTGGATGCAATATATATACATACACACCGATCAGCCACAACATTAAAACCACCTGCCTAATATTGTGTATGTCCCCCTCCAAGAAACATTTCTCTGTTTTGCAGCCAAAACAGCGCCAACCCACATCTCAGAACACGCAACCACAATTGTACAGAGCGGTTATCTGAGTTACCATTATGCACTGCACTGCTGCCACACAATTGGCTGATTAGATAATCGCATGGATGATTGTTGGTGCCAGACTGCTGGTTTGAGTATTTCTGTAACTGCTGATCTCCTGGGATTTTCACACACAACTGTCTCTAGAATTTACTCAGAATGGTGCCAATAACATCTAGTGAGGGGTAGTTCTGTGGACAGAAACGCCTTGTTGATGAAAGAGGTCAACAGAGAATGGCCAGACTGGTTCAAACTGACAAAGACTATAGCAACTCAGATAACCGCTTTGTACAATTGTGGTGAGAACAATATCATCGAGATGCGGGTTGGCGCTGTTGTGGCGTCACGACGGGGACCTGCACAATATGAGGCAGGTGGTTTTAATATTGTTGATGATTGGTGTATATATATCCAGTATATATATATATATATATCCAGTATATATATATATATATATATATATATATATATATATATATATATATATATATATATATATATATATATATATATAATATTGCCTTAATCAATTTCTTCATCCTGACAAAACCTGGTGATTTGTGATGATGCCTACTGTGAACCATCTCTCTGCAGGGTCTCCATCACAAGCATTCATATGACTGATGAGGTCTCTTCATTAACAGTGTTTGTGTGTTTGAATATCTGCCCAGGGAGTAAATGAAGCAGCCAAAGTGTTCAAAATCAGCTTATATTGATTTTGCAAAGTTTGTTTGTGAACTAGCAGCAGGAGATACATACAAAAGGACTACTGTTTGATAGATATACTGTATACAGTACTGATTTTGAATTTTACGCTCCATGTGTGAAGATTATAAGGTAGTAGTTTGTAAGTCAAGCATCACTGTTACTATTGCTCATACTTAGGCTTGGTAGTTTGAACATACCCTAAACTACAGTGTGCAAGTCATCCTGCAGTGTTTGTACTACAGTCTTGAATGATACCTCAAATAATGTGACTGATCACTTTAGCAATCACTTAGCTACCACCTAAGAACACCTTCACAACTGCATAGCATGGTTCTTAAATAGGGCTGGGAATCATAAGGAATTTAACGATTCTGGATCCTTAACAGTTCCGGTAAGATTCCAGTAATTCTTTTAGTACCTTTTTTTAAAAGAATTTTGGAAATGAGAAATGCAATTGTTATTGTATTTACTACCCTCTGCTGTCTGCTACCAATTTAATGAGATAAATTCAGATCTCTACAGTGCAGATATAACCAATCAGAAATAAACTGAAAACAGTTCTTGTAAAAGTTGTATTTGCTGACTTTTTTATAGACATAAATACAATCCAATAATAGATCCTAACTATATTTTAAATAAACAAATCTAAACCAACAAGAAATGTGATGGAATGTTTCATTAACTCATTTATTCTTTTCTGTGTGTTTTACGCTGTAGAGTCATAGAGGGCAGCTCTGCTGCAGAGATGTGCTGCTGGAAACACTGTCAGAGTATTTATAGGACAATGTTCCAGCTGCATCGGCAGAAAATTGCACGCTGGAGAACCGTTAACGGAACCGAAAGTCATGAAGATCATACGATTCTGGTATTTTTTAAAGAATGGAACCATTTCTGAACAAGAACCTGTTCTCAGTTCCCAACCCTATCCTTAAAACCACCCAGATCACCGTAGCAATCACATAGCTACCACCTAAGAACACCTTTACAATAGGGCTGGGCAATATGTAAAAATTATTTTAATCGAATATCGGCTTAAAAAAATATTGCGATATACAATTACATCAACCCCCCTGTTGAGGGTCGGTGAATTTTTTTGCTTTATTGATTTTGCTTTAAAATTGAATTCATTTATTGAAAAAAAAAAAAAAAAAAAAAGACATTTCTAAATTCAAACTGCACTTTAAACTAAATGAAAAAAGCAATAAAATAAAACATTATTTAACCACCTTACTTAAACATTTACCATCTCCAACGGCTCCATTTGCCATCACGCAAACATCCTTCAACAACACCAGGTGGAAAATTACTAATAGCCTACAGACTAAGTAGGGGCAGTGGTGACTCAGTGGTTAAGGCTCTAGGTTACTGATCAGAAGGTCAGGGGTTCAAGCCCCAGCACCACCAAAATGCCACTGTTGGGCCCTTGAGCAAGGCCCTTGACCCTATCTGCTCCAGGGGTGCTGTATCATGGCTAACCCTGCACTCTAACATGTGATATGTGAAAAAAAGAATTTCACTGTATATGTGTGATATATAATTATTAATTAATTAAGAACTAAAGACAATTATAAATGTAAAGACAATAATAATCATAATAAATAAGCCTAATATATTCCCATGTGTTCCCAAAATAATGCTGCCAAATGTGCGTTCTTATCGCATGTGTGTTTGTATTGCGTTTTGGTAATAGAGTTAATGCTGCCTAAAGAAAATAAAATAAAACTAAATTTTAGGTTCAAGGTGAACATTTCTTGTATTACTTTATGAGTTAATCACTTTAGTATTTGTTTCTTTAATACAAATATATATTATTAAACCTGCAGAGTTGTGTTCACAATGCATGCTAACTGCGTGGAAATAAAGCTAACTAAACTCACAGCACCTCCAGAGATGATCGGAGATAAGTTGCAGCATTCTCATAAACAACATTATTCTTGCAAACAGTTTTCAGACAAATGAAAGAGAGAAAAAACTCTATAAATGCACGTGTTCCACATGACAGGCTCGTGCTACACGCCTCTGAACAAACAGAGAATCAGACACAAGCATTGACAGCTTTTCTTCAAGCACATGTCTTTGTGATTAACAGCATTTCTTGTCATGTCACTTCGAGACGTCTTACAGGTCGCCACCTGTTGCTGGTAGATGAGAAAAATTACCTGCGCATGAAATATATTTGGACGAGGAGCTTGCGAAATGGATTCAGCCTCGTCGCATTTTGCGGGTGGCAGGTGCTAGCTTCACACCCTGGGCTACTGTTTAATATATTTGGCGACTTCCCAGATCCATGGTTTTGCCATTTCCCGATATTGTCGATAATCGTCTCTCAATGAGTGTCGCAATCGGCATCGGGATCTTTGTAAGACATCGTCGATATCCGATAACATTGTCCTATCGCCCAGTCCTAATTTACAACTGCATAGCAATGTTCTTAAAACCACTCAGAACACCTTAGCAACCACATAGCAACATAGTTATCACCTTAGAACACTCTCACAACTGTATCCACCATTTTCCTACATCCCGTAAAGCTTAGTGAGAACTATGGGCGTTACTTCCATTGTCAAGTTAACACAGTCCATTTATTCTTTCATTGTGGTGCTGGGATTTTGAGGAGAGCGTGTATGATTTCGTATGGACATACATCAATCACTATATCAGTGTGTTACTGAATGATAATAAACTGCAAAAACGTAATAAAAACAAAGAAAGCGCGAACAAAATCAGTGCGCTGTTTCTCCCAGATGCGAATGAGATTAATCTAAGCACAAATGCAACATTCTGAGCAAAATTATTGGTCGTTTTAGTAGAGTACCTGTATTAGTTCAGCTTCAGATGTGTGTGCTTGTCATCTTGTCACCATGCATGTTCAAATCAGACAGACACACTGAGGAAGAGCTGTGAAGTTCTCATACTTGGGTATGTAATCGTTTTTTCAAGTTTTCCGATTGGACAGTTATTTCCTTTTAAATCCGCACGGAAGTTTAAACATTTGTTCGGCGGGTGATTGACTGGTGAGAGGCTGCTGTCCGGGACGCATCAGGGCACTGTTTTAAACCTCAAATGCGATGTGGATTTTGACTACCTCTGTATGTGTTTTTTTGATCCAATCACAAAACATTTTGCACCTCCTTCACAACTATATTTAGCGCTGACCGTTGCGATCGGATCTTCCGAAACACATCTTATTACCAGCTGTAAACAGGGTCTGCAATGACTGTAGCCAGAGCTAGGGAATGCTGTAGAACAACTTCCGGTGGAAGTCCCACCAACATTTGTTTCCCCAGTAAGACCACCAGGAAAACGGTGGATAGCAATGTTCTTAAAACCAACCAGAACCCCCTAGCAACTGCATAGCAACATGCTTAAAACCAACAAGGGATGTAACAGTATAAAATGTTCACGGTATGATAGCCTTAACAAAAAATAACGCAGTATTACAGTATCACGGTATTATCAAGGTGCCTAACTAAAATTATTAGCAGTTTAATATTTATTTATGATATAAAGTATTTTCCGGAAATAAAGTCGCACATGAATATAAGTCACACTTGGACAAAATCGCTTTGTTCAGAGAAAAAAAGCAAAACAGATATGTCGGGTCTTTACATAATTCGCACTGACAAAGGTCAAATAGGCAGGCACTAGGCCCTGGTGCGGCTGCCTGAGTCCCGGCTTCCCTTCATCTGCTCAAAAGTCAGGGGTGCTCCCTTATGAAGATTGAATTACCTCAGGAAATACAGATCTCTATGCTTTGTAACTCTATGCTGTATACAAATAAACAACTTTTAGTCTGTGAGTTAAACAGTATGCCTTTTGTATTCTATTCATTCATTAACGTTAGAGACTGTCTATTTGTGGATATTTCTGATATTTGAACCCTCAATGCTGTGCATTAATTATCTGGTTCACTGACTGAATGTTTTTTACTACGAGTGTAATGAAACAGAATTTGTTATGATGGACAGAATATTTAAACTGGTTGCGTAAAGTACTTTGTAAAGGTAAAATATTCTGAATTGGCCACTCTAAAACGCTTCTACAATCTCTATGACTATGACTGATGTTTTCATCTGTTTGAGGGTAAGCATATGTGCTTTGGTGTGCGTGCCTTTAAATGGCTGTGCAGTTCACGCATGTGGCTTTTAAAATTAAGTGATGGTTGAGTAAAACGGGTATGTCGCAAGTTAGAGCTTTATTTGATCTTAAAAAAATCAAATATGATGCTGTGTAAATGTAACCGATTCTCTCTTAATTTAACTGATATTTAAATGGAAACTTTCATTCCTTTACTTGGATTTTAGAAAAAAATAAAAGTAAATAAAAACCGTGAATGCAATACCGTGAATTAAAAATGTCAAAGGTTTAATAACAGTCTCTTTTTAAAACCGTGTTATACTGTGAAACCATGACACCGTTACATCCCTACTTAGAACACCTTCACAACTGCATAGCAATGTTCTTAACACCACCCAGCACACCCTAGCAACCCCAAAGCAAAGTTGTTAAAACCACTTAGAACATCTTAGCAACCACCTTCGAACACTTGACTGCATAGTAATATTCTTAAAACCACCCAGATTAACCTAACAACTGCATAGCAAGGTGTTTAAAACCACTCAGAACACCTTAGCAACTGCACAGCAAGGTGCTTAAAACCACTCAGAACACCTTAGCAACCACACAGAAACAACCTCAGAACACCCTAGAAACTCCATAGCAATGCTGTTAAAACCACTCAGAACACCATAGCAACAATATACTGTAGCAAAGCCCTAAAAAAAAACAGAACACCTTAGCGAATGCATAGCAACATGATTAAAACCACTCCGACATGCTCTCTGGTTGGTAATGTGTTCTATTAACACACTAAAAACCACTGTGAACACCTAAGCAAACGCATAGCAACGCCCTTACAAAAATCGAGAGTTCTGGAAAACTTGCTGCAATTTTCACCACTCATATTTTCACATGCAAATGAGATTTGCAGCAAACTCTTCATTCTCGTTAAAGGTTTGCTGCAGGTTCACCACTACTGGAGAAGAGCTGTACACTTTTGGCAAACATTTGCGGCGAATCACAAGCTCATTTGTATTTGAAAATAATGAGTGTGACATTTGCACGAAGTTTGTCAATACTTTAGATTTTTTTGTAAGGGCGCCCTAGCAACCACCAGCTACACCGACAAGAATCACTCATGTTAAAATGATCAAATCTATCTGATGGAAACCATTACTATGCCTGGTGCCTTTTATATTGTGTAACTCATGTAATATGTACAAATGGATTTTCACTCAATAGGCGTATCTCTCTGATATACTTGAAAAGTATCGTTGTGTCCTGATCCTGCACTCACATTAAAGCAAGGTATATCGTCTGCTGACTGGCTTTCATGTTCTTATAGTGCACGGTGGCCATTGGTTGCAGGGACGAACAATGGCTTATTGTTTGGGACAGCACAAATACTGTCCTGTCTGTCTATTGTTTCTATCAGAGATTTACAAAGACATCACCTTATGAAAGCTGACATAGTTTAGAAGCAGGTCACCATCGCGGTTGACTGAAATGGTAACAAGGTTTCAGTCAACGTCAGGTTTTAAAAGGGATAGCTCACCCAAAATTGAGAATTATGGCATCCTTTAATCACCCTTATTGTGTAAATGTTTTCAACACAAAGAAACTATATAGAGATACAGACAGATAAGTACTATAAAGTCTGATTTTTCTTGCATTAATATATTGTTATAATCGAGATTTAAGTGGATGAAAGCATTGTTTCTAAAAACTCAAATTCTAAACAAAAGACAAAGTCACTTTAGTAACCTTCAACCATTCTTTGTCTTTGTATTGAGTGTCATGTTCGCTTTGTGTGCCATGCTAATGGAAATGGATCTTCTGTAGAGGAAGAGAAGTTCTTTCATTGCTTTTTGTGAACATCTGATACAAGCACGCTGAAAGAACTCTTTTTTTAATATCCATATTTCTTTTTTTGAGAACTCATTCATATATGCACAGAGAAACAAGGTGTGATAAACTGTGGATTTACTGGAGACATCAAACTCTGTGTTCAAGGGCACCACAGTCTCATCTAGATATAGATGAGGTACAGAATTCATATTGTAACATAAATGACCATCTACTGTGTGTGTGTGGCGCCCTCCACAGGCTAATCAGATAACTAATTACTCTCATATTTAGGGGTCCAAGCACCGAAGGTGCAGGAACCCTATTGTATTTGTACTGATTTTCTGTTTATTAGGGGTCCAAGCACCGAAGGTGCAGGAAACCTATTGTATTCGTACTGATTTTCTGTTTATTAGGGGTTCAAGCGCTTAGCGCTGAAACCCTATTGTAATTGTTACGATTTTTATTAGGGGTTCAAGCGCTTAGCGCTGAAACCCTATTGTAATTGTTAAGATTTTTAGGGGTTCAAGCACTTAGCGCTGAAACCCTTTTGTAATTGTTAAGATTTTTATTATTATTATTAGGGTTTCAAGCGCTTAGCGCTGAAACCCTATTGAAATTGTTAAGATTATTATTATATTATTATTATTAATATTAGGGGTTCAAGCGAAACCCTGTTGTAATTGTTAAGATTTTTAGTATTATTATTATTATTATTATTCCGCCATAAAACTGATCGGGCAGAGCAAACCGTAAGGCCTAGAGACTTGAAACTTAATCAGATGGTAGTAGTGTTGCTTGCTACTCAGAAACACGGACTCGGCCAAATCGGTCAATAGGGGGCGCTACAACAATCAAAAACGTGAAACTGCTCATAACTCCTAGATCGTTTGTCGTAGACTCAAGTGTGGAATACCACTGGAATCCTTGGCTCAAATCAAACAAAACGTATATCTCCGATTTCATTTCCGTCTATAAAAATGTTCCGCCATCTTGGATTTTTCAGACAACCTACTTTTTAAAAAGTCCTAGGTTTTTCATCCGATCGGGACCAAACCAGTACCAAACGATTCTATGGAGTATCAGTATCAAAAGTTATCAAAAAAAGTTTGAACTTTCGACTCGAGCTAGCTAAGGTATGCGAAAAGGTCAGAAGTAGGAGTGGCCAATTGTACTTAAATGGCTATAACTCTTGAAGAAAATGAGATATCTTCACCAATCTTTGCATGCTTATGTAAGAGGCCAATCTTTGGTTGCCCAGAAAAGTTAGTGTGGTTTTGCCACATGGTGGCGCTATAATAACAAAAAACATGAAATTGGCTGTAACTATGAAACCGTTAATCCTATTGACTTAAAAATTTGCATACATTGTCTTTGTCTCAGCTGCCATCATTGTCTATATGGACATTCACATATGTTGGAAAAACATGGCCGCCATCAGCCAATCGAATTTCAGCATCTATTACACAAGGTTAACAATGACCGATCGGAACGAAACTTGGTGGACCTATTTGACTCTTGGTCTGAGAGAGTTGTGCAAAGTTTTAAAAAATTCGGACACTAGGTGGTGCTATCACAATTTTTGAAGGTGTTAATGGTTGTACATAATGCAGTGTTGTGAAAAAACACAAGTAATATATCACCTGATAGCTCTTCTCATTCTAAACAACTTTGCCTCAAGAAGCAATGGTGTCTGTCAAACCGTTCGGTAAATATTTCAGATAATGTTAAAAACTTACTTTTGTGAACTAGTCCTAGGTTTTTTGCCTGATCAGAAGAAAACCAGTGCAGAAATATACTCTGGAGTCTGATTATCAATAATTATTAAAAAAAAAGTTTACATTTTGACTCACAGTCGATAAGTCGAGCCAAATCGTTCAAAAAAGGGCGGGCCATTTTTACTAAAATGGCTATAACGCCCGAAAGAAATTAGATATTTTCACCAAACTCGGTACACATGTGTATGAGCTCAATCTGAGGGCACAGTAAAAAAACTGCATAGTTTGGCCACTTGGTGGCGCTATAACAGGACATTAATGAAAACTGCTCTAACTACACAACCGTTAGTCTGATTGAGTTGAAAGTCGGCATGCAGTGTCTGTCCAAGGTGCCATGACTGTCTATGAGGACATTGGCGTATCTCAAAAAACATGGCCGCCATTGGCCAATGAAGTTTTAGCACCTATTAGACAAGGTTATCAGAAGCCGATCGGCACAAAACTCGGTGGGCCTGTTTGACTCCTGGCCCTAGAGGTCTGAGAGAAATTTAAATGAAATCGGCCAATAGATGGCACTAACGAGTTTTATGTCTCTGTAATCACGTGGTGTTTCACACATACACACAATAGCTGTGTCCCAATTCAAAGGCTGCATCCTTCGAAGGACTCAGACTTCAAAGGCTACACCTTGAAGGCTGCAAAGGTTGGACTGAGCATTGTTAATTGGGACAGTCTAGCTTACAGAGGACTGTTCTTGTCGCCTAACAACTGTGACAGCTGCCGAGTGACTGTAACGTTTGTACTGGACTTTTTTGAAAGTTATATTAAACTGTCTGAAAACAAAACAGGGTTAAAAAAAATTGTCTAAATATTTTCACCATTGTTGGGCCTCATGTATTCGGATAGAAGACAAAGGCAGGCCTAACACAGTCGTAAAACCTAACTGAGGCCCACACACAAAGTCATAAATCTTACTGATAAAAACCGTGCCAAAATCAAACAAAGGAAGTCCAAAATAGACTACAAATCCCATGAAGCCTTGCTCACTGAAGGATCGAACTCTCAACTCCTATTGGATGAGGCACATGACAGAACGCCCCTCAACCATGACATCATCAGGAGTAGAAATACCCCTGAGATCCTTCTGGGATTTGCTTCCAGCAACTTTGTTTGCCGTGCGTAGACGCAGCTCATCGCTGCTCTCAGGTGTAGCCTCGTGGCACAAGGAAGTATCATTCTACTTGAAACTCTGGCCATACAATCTCCATCTCGCTGGATGAGTTGAGATTACTCTGTGTTCCACCGAACACTCTAACGGCTCCGAAGGAGACCGCTGAGCAATCCGCATCTTCATCTGTTTGCCTGAAGAAGTGAAGAGAAAAATATTTCTCTTCCCTCTTCAATCAAGTCGACGTCGCTGATTTCTCCGCCAGCCCGCCGAGAATCAGCAGCCGTACCGCCCGCCGACAGAGCGAGGAAACGGCCTCCCGTCATCACCCGAGCCTGGAGAAACCGAGTCGGAGTTAAAGGATGGATGAACACACATTCTACCTGCGTCCTCGTGATTCAAGTAAGAGGTTTACGTCTGGGCAGAGACAGAATATTATAGTGTGTTATTCTTGTGTATCAAGGTTATTGTTTGTACAGTTTACGGACCGCCAAGTCCGCTCATTGCTGCTAATAATACTCAAGGTATTAATGTAATGTACTTTTATCACGAATGAGATCTTCTGTGTTGTAGTCCAACCACATTGGACTGTTGTGTATTTCCGCCATCGCGGGTGAGACCGGCACACTGAGTTTATCCATTAAAGAACCAAAGACCGCGGGACGGTTTACGAGCCGTCCACCACGTCTCTGAGTGATAAACTATCAGATGCTTTCTCTCCCACAATCGCGAAACCGGCTTTGGTGCCACCACTTTATTCTCTCTCTCTCTCATATTAATCGTAATTTCAAAGAGAAGTGTTTTGGTTTGTTTTGCATTCACCCATGTCAAATGCTGGCAGGGGATGTCAGTGCTCGGATTCAAGCCTTCATTGTTTCTTTTTGAATGTCCATTTTCTTAAGAGAACAATCTAATATTGAGACTGTTATACTGTCTGGTTATTAGTCCCTGATTCCAGGGCGGTGCCCCAGCGATATTAATCCTTATTAATATTCTATTGATTTTGATAATTGATAATTATCTTTGATGATTGTTGAATTTGAAGGATCAATAAGCTAGTGTTAATTCTAATCAATGTTCCATTGGCGTGCAATGAATTCTGGGATAGGCAAGGCCGAGAAGGATCCATCTGTTGTATCCTTCATTTCAAGGCCGCATTTAAAGGAGCCTTCGAATTGGGACAGCCTTTGTCACGCAGCAGTGATGCAATCGGCCTTCGAATGCGACCATTGAAGGATGCAGCCTCTGAATTGGGACGCAGCTATAATTCATATCATTTGTTAGATCTCCTGATACTGAACAATTTTGCCTCAAGAACCACTGCTGTCAATCAAATCATTCATTAAATATTCACGATTATGTAAAAAACCTATTTTTGTGAACTAGTCCTAGGTTTTTCACTCAACCTCAATAAAACCAATGCAGAACAATTCTCTGGACTCTCTAGGTCAATAATTATCAAAAAAAAAAAAAAATTAACTTTACCCTTTGGGTAGCTATAACAGTGTCATTTAGAAAATGGGCATGGTCAAGTGAACAAATAATGCTCATAATTCCTAAATAAAAACTCAGAACTTCACGAAATTAGGTGAGCACATGCGACATATGATTCTAAACAAGCATGTAGACTTTTATGGAGATCAGACCATAGCTTTAATAGCATAGCTATAAGCTTTAAAAAGCTTTTAAAAACCATGTATTTCCTTAGTAAATTGCCTGTATTGGCTGTAAATGGTCTATTCCATCTATGATCTAGGTGGTTACATGATTGCTAAATAAAACATAATACCTTTTTACGCATGTGCTTAAAGGCCTTAAACCGCCTGAACCCCATTCATTGCTGCTCGCAGCTATATTTATTATTCTTTTTCTGCCTTAAAAGTGTCTGGGTATCAGAGACCATAAGTTGCAGAGACACAAAACTTGGTGGGATGGTCAGAAATCCCCCCCCTCCTACTACTCAGGCACCCACACACACACACCTGTCGGACACTAGGTGGTGCTAATTACTTGGCATCCGAGCACATTAAAATCAAAATGCTTTTTACCTCTAAATCCTTGCGTCAAGTCCTACAAAATGTATATCTCAGTTTTATTTCATTTAAAAACAAATTCTGCCATTCTAATTTACTGAAAACCCTACTTTTTCAAACTCCTCCTAGGGCGTTAATCAGATCTTCACCAAACTTGGCCCAGGTCAGCGCTAGACCATGCAGGCAAAAAGTTATCAAAAGAATTTTGATCCATTAAATCGTCTAAAAGATACAATCCAATATATTTGACTAGTGTTGCCCAGTATGACTAATATTCCTGTATCTTGTGTGCACAAATGCCAAACTTCACAAAACTATGTAAATAGTTTTAAATAGAAAACAGGACATTCTGAGGAATCATACTAAATTTCATGGATTTATGATGAATGGGCTAACAGCAAATTTTAAATCAGCCATTTATCTAACCAATGAAAGCTGTAATACTATTTTTGTCCAACTGAAGGAGCCACAGGATAAGAAATCCGTTTAAGTCTAAGGCTTTAATGAGTATATGAATGCATATAAATTTATTTGAAGAAATGTGGTATACTGACAATGTCTTCTGACTTTTATAATATTAGTTTGCAAATAAATCTTGATTTCCAAAATGATTATAGATAATCAAATGTCACCTTAATTTTTACATATCCTAAAAATATTGAAAACATATTTGTCAAATTGCCAGACATGATTAACTGTCACATTGTTTTAGGGATATGTTTACATATGTCTGGAATTATATTATGTGTTTATTTTTCCAGTATCCGCGTTTCTGTCTCGCATCATTTCTATATGGCAGCATCCGAAAACTGTAAAATGCTGCCTTAAAACCAGCCCAAAAGTGCCCATAGGCATACTATGGCAAGGCTCTTGCACATGAAAAAAAATTGTTTCCTACTATGACAAGACAATGAATTTTGAGGGATCATATCTCCCAATCAGAATGTCGTAGAGACACAGGGGTGGGCTCATTTCACTCGGGCTACCAATCAGTCCAAGTATCATCTTGGAAATGGCCCTAGCAACCACCCCCATAGACTTCCATTCAGAATGGCTCAGAAGGTTATCTTCAAAACAGAATTGTGTATACACTTGGCGATTGGATCTTTTGAGTCAGGTTAGTAATCAGCCAATAAGAATCTCTCTGGTCACTGGCTAGCCACGCCCTAGCAACCATTTAGAGCACCCTAGCAATCAGCCCTATTGACCATTAAAAATGGCTGAGAGCGATATCTTTGGTTCAGAATGTCCTAGAGAAATGACAGTTGGCTTGTTTTACTTGGGTGAGCAATCAGACTTCAGGTAACATCATGGAAACTACTTAGCCACTCCCTAGCAACCATTTAGAGCAGCCTAACAAGCAAACCCCATTTACTTCTATTCAAACTGGCTGAGAGTGATATCTTTGGATTAGAATGTATTAGAGAAATGACAGTTTGCTTGTTTTACTTGGGTGAGCAATTAGACTGATTAATTAGATCTGTTTAAAGGAAAAAAATATCAAGTGTCTGGACATTGATTTAATGCTACAAAAATACATTGGGTTACACTTGCTTGCAACGTTTAGACCATTAGGTTTTCATCAGGTGAAAAAATAAAACAAAAATAAATAAATAATCTTTTTACTTACCGTTGTGAATACCGTAGTAAGGCAAAATCATGGTTTGAAAGACGGGTTGATGGTGTACTTTCTCATTAATAAAATTTTGTTCATTTCTATCAAAAAATCTTACAGTGTAGCTTTAAGCCCATTCCAAATTTTCCCATAGTTCATGAAAGATTTTTTACTTAATATTTAAAGAAATAAAACTTCAAATGAAAGATTAGTCCATAATTTTAGCCATAAATGTATGACAAAGATTTTGGTGGGCTTGGGTACACTCAATATGTGCCGAATACGTGTGAATCTTGTGAACTGTCAAGAACATGTTTGGGTCATATTTCAGGACAAAATCAAAACAAAAATAATGAAAAATTATATTTTGCATATAAATGAAAATTAAGCCTAGTTTTGGGACCATAAAATGTTTGCATTGTGACATTGTTTTCATGACAATTAAGCACATTTCTGCCCAAAATATTCATTACTGCAATGCTAAAAAATCTTATTTATATTTGAAAAAAAAAAAAAATTATAATAATAATAATATTTGTATACAATTTATAGAATATACAGTTAAATATACATATATTTATACAATTGTAATGTATTCAAACATTATGATAATATTTACTGTATTGCCTTAAAGTTATTTATTTAAAAAAAATGCTAATTTGCTAAAAACAAACAAACATTGTATTATTTAATAAAAAAAAAAAAAAAAAAAAAATTCCATCACTACTGAGAATAATTACAAAATAAAACTCAAAAGTAAAAATGTCCAAAAAGTGCTTAATTATCATAAAATTCAAACCATCACAATGGTCCTAAAACTGTGCTTCATTTTATTCATGAAAAAAAAAAATATATAACAAATTTAAATATTAACAAATATTTATTATTATCACACACATATATACACTGGTGGCCAAAAGTTTGGAATAATGTACAGATTTTGCTATTTTGGAACGAAATTGGTACTTAAATTCACCAAAGTGGCATTCAACTAATCACAAAGTATAGTCAGGACATTAATGTAAAAAAACAGCACCATCACTATTTGATCAAATTTAGACAGGCCCCATTTCTAGCAGCCATCACTCCAACAACTTATCCTTGAGTAATCATGCTAAATTGCTAATTTGGTACTAGAAAATCACTTGCCATCATATCAAACACAGTTGAAAGCTATTTGGTTCGTTAAATGAAGCTTAACATTGTCTTTGTGTTTGTTTTTGAGTTGCCACAGTATGCAATAGACTGGCATGTCTTATGGTCAATATTAGGTCAAAAATGGCAAAAAAAGAAACAGCTTTCTCTAGAAACTCATCAGTCAATCATTGTTTTGAGGAATGAAGGCTATACAATGCTTGAAATTGCCAACAAACTGGAGATTTCATACAAAGGTGTACACTACAGTCTTCAAAGACAAAGGACAACTGGCTCTAACAAGGACAGAAAGAGATGTGGAATGCCCAGATACAACTAAACAAGAGGATAAGTACACCAGAGTCTCTAGTTTGAAAAATAGACTCAGCTGACAGCTTCATTGAATTCTACCTGCTCAAAACCAGTTTCATGTATGACAGTGCAGGCCTTATGGGAAGAATTGCAAAGAAAAAGCCACTTTTGAAACAGAAAAACAAAAAGAAAGAGTGGGCAAAGAAACACAGACATTGGACAACAGATAATTGGAAAAGAGTGTTATGGATCTTAACCCCATTGAGCATTTGTGGGATCAGCTAGACTGTAAGGTGCGTGACAAGTGCCCGACAAGACAGCCACATTTATGGCAAGTGCTACAGGAAGCGTGGGGTGAAATGTCACCTGAGTATCTGGACAAACTGACAGCTAGAATACCAAGGACTGCAAAGCTGTCTGTGGCAACGGGGACGTGGTTGAGCGTCCATCTGGGGAGAGAGAAAGCGGTAAGTGCGCTGACACCTCAGCTAAATTATGTCTAACACCTTTCTCTAATTCCAGTGAGCATGGGGAGAGCGGCATATAAGCGGCCACACCACCAGCAGATGGAAAGAAAGTCAGGGGCAAGAAACCTTACTGTGAAGCTGCTGAGTCATTGTGAAGCTGTAAAGCGCTGGAGTATATTAATTAAAGCCTTACTTATGAGGAAACCGCTCTCCTGTGTCCTCCTGCTTTGAAGGTCTTTTACACTGGTGCCGCAACCTGGGACTTGGTTTAAAGACTGCACGCCCCATGCAGTCCTTCCCGCTGTCCGACATCATCAAGTCCCTCGCCGACCTACATCAGACCCACCAACAGGCTCTGCTTGAGATCAGCCAAGATCAGGAACGGCGCTTCAATGAGGTCCTTAGAGCTCAGGCAGAGGACCGGCAGGCCATTCGGAGCCTTCTTAACCAGGAAAGAGCCCCGGCAGCGACCCCAGACAACAGCAGCCCCCTGCCCCCGCCCACGCTGATGAAGATGGGGGCGGAAGATGACCCGGAAGCCTTCCTCGACTTGTTCAAGCGCACCACTGAAATCTGGGGCTGGCCGCACGCTCAGTGGGTGGCTCGGCTCATCCCTTTGCTGTCCGGGGAAGCCCAGCTTGCAGCGCAACTGCTGGTGGCTAATCTCCTGGTCTACAGTGACCTGAAGAAGACCATCCTGCAGTGGGTTGGCCAGAGCCCAGAGCAATACCGACAACGGTTCCGCACGATGAAGCTGGAAGGAGCCGGCTGCCCGTTCGCCTTCTCTCAGCAGCTCCGTGATGCCTGCCGGAAATGGCTGCTGGAGGGGGACCGCAACGTTGAGGGAGTGGTCGACCAAGTGGTGCTGGAACAGCTGATCTGCCGGCTTCCAGAAGGGATGGCGGAATGGGTCCAGTGCCATCGCCTGGAATCGCTGGAGGAAGCGGTCCAGCTGGCGGAGGACCGTATGGCGGCGTGCCCAAGGGCGGAAGAGCCCTCTCCCTCTCCTCCCCCTGTGTTTCTTCCCATCTCTTCCCACTCCCCCCTCCCCTCTCACTCTGTCCTCTCTCCAGGCCCTGTTCCTGCACCCCGGAGGTGTGGAAACTCCTCGCTTGTGCCAGTTTATCCCTTTCCCGGCGACTTCAGTGCCTTCCCACTCTCAAGAACAACAGAGCCGACTATATAACTGGGGAACTCGGCTATGGGAATTTGCACTGGGAGATAAGGTACTCGTATTACTCCCCACATCAAGCTTCAAATTACTCACCAAGTGGCAAGGACCCTTTGAGGTCACACGACGAGTGGGGGAACTCGATTATGAGGTAAAGTGAACCGATAGAGGGGGCGCGCGTCAAATTTATCACCTCAACCTCCTGAAATTGTGAAGGGAGGCAGCCCCTGTGACATTGGCTAAGGTAGTTCCGGAGAGGGCGAAGCTTGGGCCGGAGGTAAATACAAAACACAATCACGTCACCCCAGTCACTTGTGGAGACCACCTCTCACCGTACCAACTTGCAGAGGTTGCCAAATTACAACAAGAATTCGCAGACGTCTTTTCCCCTTTACCGGGGTCGCACGAACCTCGTCCAGCACCACATTGAGACTGAGCTAGGGGTGGTAGCATGTACCTGTCCCTACCGATTGCCCGAACATAAAAAATAGTCTGGGAAGAATTGGATACAATGCTCTATGGGAGTAATAGAGGAATCCCACAGCGACTGGTCCAGCCCGGTTGTTCTGGTGCCTAAGAGCAACGGGTCTGTATGGTTCTGTGTGGATTATAGAAAAGTCAACCTGGTGTCTAAATTTGATGCCTACCCAATGCCTTGTATTGATGAGTTGCTCGATCGGTTAGGCACTGCTAGTTTTTACTCGACACTGGATTTGACCAAGGGTTATTGGCAGATCCCCTTGACACCAATTTCCCATTAAAAATGGCTTTCTCCACACCATTCGGATTACACCAATTTGTGACATTTCCGTTCGGTTTGACTGGGGCTCCGGCCATGTTTCAGTGCCTCATGGACCGAATCCTCAGACCGTATTCGGCTTAAATAAAGACGCAGCTGCCTATTTGGGTGACATCATTATTTATACCAATGACTGGCAGCGGCATATGCAGCATCTGAGGGCAGTTCTGAGGTCGCTGCGACGGGCGGGGCTCACAGCAAACCCTAAGAAGTGCACGATTGGGCAGGTGGAGGTACGGTATCTGGGGCTCCACTTGGGCCACGAGCAGGTGCGTCCCCAAATTGACAAGACGGCGGCGTTTGCGACCTGCCTGAGACCCAAGACCAAAAAGGGGGTGAGACAGTTCCTGGGGCTGGCTGGCTATTATAGGATATTTGTTCCTAACTATTCGGACGTCACCAGCCCGCTGACTGATCTAACTGAAAAGGGAGCTCCAGACCCGGTACAGTGGATGAAGCAGTGCCAACAGATGTTTATGCAGGTTAAAGGTGCACTTTGTGGGGGGCCACTTTTACATGCACCTAATTTCTCTCTCCCTTTTGTATTGCAGATGGATGCTTCAGACAGGGGGCTGGGGGCCGTGCTCTCGCAGGTGGTGGAGGGGGAGGAGCCCCTGGTGCTGTACATCAGCCGCAAGCTCTCCTTGAGGGACACAAAGTACAGCACCATGGAAATGGAGTCTGGCCATCAAGTGGGCGGGCCTTCACACTCTGCTGAGATCACACCCCACTCCAATGGCTCCACCGCATGAAGGATCCCAACACGTGGATCACCTGGTGGTATCTGGCTCTCCAACCCTTTAAATTCAAGGTGGTCCACAGACCAGGGGCGCAGATGGCTGTCGCCAACTTCCTTTCCAGAAATGGGGGGGGGGGGGGGGGGTAGACAGGCCGGATGGCTCCCCGGCCTGAGTTGGGCATTGGGGATATGTGGCTGCAGGGACATGGTTGAGCATCCATCCGGGGAGAGAGAAAGCGGTAAGAGCACTGACACCTGAGCTAAATTATGTCTAACACCTGTCTCTAATTCCAGTGAGCATGGGGAGAGCGGCATATAAGCGGCCACACCACCAGCAGATGGAGAGTAAGTCAGGGGCAAGAAACCTTATTGTGGAGCTGATGAATTGTTATTGTGGAGCTGCTGAGTCATTGTGAAGCTGGAGTATATTCATTAAAGACTCACTTGTGAGGAAACCGCTCTCCTGTGTCCTCTTGCTGTGAAGGTCTTTTACACTGTCATTGCTGCACATGGAGGATTTTTTGATGAGAACTCTTTGAAGTAGTTTAAGCATTTCTACAAAAAATGTCAAACTGTAATAATAATAATTATTCATGTTATTAATGTCCTGACTATACATTGTACCATTGTACCAATTTCTTTCCATAAGAGCAAAATCTGTACATTATTCCAAACTTTTGGCCACCAGTGTGTGTGTGTGTGTGTAAATATATATATATGTGTGTGTATGTATGTGTGTGTGTGTGTGTGTGTGTGTGTGTGTGTGCATACTGTATATATAAGCATTTGACAGGAGAATTTGACAACATGAACACACGTCAATACTGTATCCTAAAAAAAAAATCAGTCAATTCAATAAATTCTTTAACACCGCATTGATTAGATTTTTGACAAAAGTTAATATACTTTTCCACAAAATTGAATTCAAAATGCACTTATAGCCATATCTAACATATTGGTTGATAAATGGATACCTCTTGCTGTATAAAACACATGACATAATGAGGTCATGTGACACCAATGTAGAATATTACTGTTTGAAACATTTATTGGTACATTATGCAAACAGTTTTACACTCTTTTTAGACATTAGGCAGAGTACGTTTCATGCCACATGCAGTATGCTAATATTCTGCTCCAAACATAACCTACAAGCTGGTTTTAGCGGCAGCAAGGAAATATAAAACAATTTTGTAAAAAGGAGCCATCCAAAATTTACAAGCCATTGATGACGAGCGATTCATTTCTCTCTTAATTGCATAAATTCATGCTCTTCCTCTTTGTAATGAATACACAAATATACAGTGTAAAACACACACACCAGCCTTCTGCTGAATCTAATGTGTGCAGATGGCATGGCAGTGCCTCAAGTAACTAGCACACAAAGTGATGTACTTGTCTCGTCCAATGAGAGCGCTCGTTTAGAACTGTCATCTGCAGACTGATGATTTACTGTCTGGCACTGATGCTCCACAAGAACTCCATTCCGCTACTGCACCGTCACAATAATAACACATTAACAACAACACAAAACAAAGACCTTACGCTACCTTTATACGCTAGCCGCTCTTTTGACAGTAGCTCAACTGTTTTCAAAGCAGTCTTGCATTTCCAGTTACAAGCCACTTCTTCAACAAGTAAAAGTGTAATGTGTCAAAACATTACCTTGCTGTTTTTTGTCACATTATATTGTACACACAGCCTCAGGTCAGAAACGTTCTTTATGCAAGTACTGTAGCGGTAACAAACCTCAGTACTCAAGGGGGCGAGAGTCACTTAAAAGGGATAGTTCACCCAAAAATGAAAATTCCCTCATTATTTACTCTCATGATATTCCAGGTGTTTATGACTTTCTTTCTTCAGCAGAACACATTTGAAGAAAATAGAAAAATATGCTCAGTAGGTATTTAAAATGCAAGTTGATGGGGATCAGACCTTTGATGCTCCAAAAAGAACAGACAGTCAGCATAAACATCATCCATACGACTTGAGTGGTTAAATTACTGTAATGTCTTCTAAATTATCATGATTGCTTTTGGTGTGAAAAATATTAATATTTAAAGCACTTTTGACTATAAACCATCGCTTCCGGTCAGCAGCAATATGTGCGTGTGACGTAAACATGTTGGCATGTGAGACACGCGAGACCTGTTGCCCTTGCGCCACACCCAGAAGAGCAGCGCTGTTTACAACAGAGTAGGTGGAATGCTGTACAGAAGCTTTGTTAGTTTTGGTTTAGATCTGTATTTGTATCTGTATGTTTTTTTTTTACAATGGTGCGTTTGTGTGCTTATCCTGGATGTCTCAACGGAGAGAAAAATGTGAGGTTATGTCTGTAACATAGCAACACAAATACATCACACGAGAGACCGTGTGAACTCAGCCTTCTAGTGAATGCACATACCGCTGCTGACCGGAAGCGATGATTTATAGTTAAAAAGTACTTGAAAGTAAATATTGATTTTTTTAAGCGATCGTGTCACTATAGAAACGTTAATTTAACCACTGAAGTTTTATGGATGACATTTTTGCTGAATGTCTGTGATTTTTGAAGCTTCAAAAGGTTAGATCACCATCCACTTGCATTTTAAGGACCTACTGAGCTGAGATATTTTTCTATTTTTCTTCAAATGTGTAAGAAAGAAAGTCATACACATCTGGGATGGCATAAGGTTGAGTAAATGATGAGAGAATTTCCATTTTTGGGTCAACTATCCCTTTTAAGACCAAGACTGCAATGAGGATAAACAGGTTTGTGCTAACAATAATGCATTTTGTGCAATGAATATTTGGCTGCCAAAAATAGGAAACCATCAAAATTTAAGTGGAATGTAGAAACCTCTAAATGTCATGTTCATAATTTTGCATGTTGTTGGTATTTTATAGTTCAAGGTAAAATTAACTTATGCATTCTCCACCACTTTGCATGTTGTTTCTTAAATAGTTTGGCTAATTTGATGATGCTTTCAGCTACCAATAAGAGCTCAATTTATTTATTCAAGACGTTTAAATCCCTTGCACTGAGTTCCACAGATTTTTCCTCAAAATCGTAGCTGAAAATGTGAAAACATTCTGCAGATTCTGCCTGGGCCTGCTGATAACTACCACAAATCAGCGTATTTTAAAAATCAGACAATGTCAGAAAACCGTGTATACATGAGGCTTGAAATCATCAGGTTACTCTCTGCTGTTGACATCAAAATATAAACAGGCATGCGCACGACACTTGCACACATTATATAAGCTGGTAAGAATGGGGGTAAATGTGTTTACATGCAATGCGATATCGGAGAAATTGGCAAAATATATGTGTGCCTGTTGTTTTTTGCTTAAACCATTTATGACCTTACCCAGATAAAAGACCGTCATTTAAGGCATTTACATGACCACACACGCTGCCGGATAATTAAGCATAACCGCTGTAAAATTGGGCATGCAAGCGCACTTATCGCTTGATTTTAAAAGGGGTTTTGTTTACTTTCGAATGCTTAACAAATGTGTTGGGTCACCACTTGATGTCAAATCTGGGCAAAGAAGCAAAACCACTATAGCTAACTACCTTCTTAAAAATGGTAGCTTGAAAGTAGTTCAGACACTATAAATTATGAGTTGTGGATTGGCAAACTACAGTTTCCAAGTACCTTTCCCAACACTGGAGTTCATTACTGTGTGAAAAACAAGTGTTTAGTCGAGTAAAGTGTTCCTGAAATGAGAAGGCTTCATTTGTCTTGTGTTTCAGCCCATTAATAATTACTTTCACCCTAATTTCCTCTCAAGAGCAGCCTGTTTTCTCCATATCCACTTCAGATTGGCCACAGTGCCTTTCAGATTTCCATGCTGTAAGGGTGTGAGATTGACAGTGAGTTTGCGAGAGATCTTCACTAATCAATGCTTCTGAATGCAAGAACGTGAGGCCTGTCAAGCCCCATCACATATCAAACATCAGCTCTGAAAGCAGCCGCAGGAAGGAAGGCTTTGGAGCGTGAGACCGATCGATGTTGCTTGAGCGACAGCCAAAATATGGTTTAAAGTAGCTTTTGATTGATGGTATTTAGGGCTTATCTGGACACAGAGGGCAGCTGTTCCATCATAATCTCTGGAAGTAACAGACACACCGACCGCAGAGAATGGATACACCTTTCATGGTTTATGCAACATGCTCACCGCTCATCTCTCTCTAAAGGGGTTTTTATGATTAAAGCATGTTGCTATATCGTATCACATCAAAAGACTTGGAATATACAGTGGACCAAGGATGTTGCAAGACACCAGTTGAAGTTATGTGTTTGATTGTTATTCGTAACCCTCTGTTGTCACCACTACAGTTCAACTATGGTATTTGTAGTAAAACCATAGGCACAACATTTGCCATGGTTTTACTACAGTAATTATAGTGACTATAACTATGCTATTTGTAGTAAAATCTTCACCACAAAATTTTGCATGGTTTTACTACAGTATTTATACTTCAACCATTGTATTTGTATTAACCACAGTAACCACAAAAACCATAGTTTCCCAAATATTTACAATGGTTTACTACAGTAGCTATAGTTCAACCATGGTATTCGTAGTAAAACTATCACCACAAAATTTACCACGGTTTTACTACAGTAACTATAGTAACTGTAACTATGGTATCTGCAGTAAAACCATCACCACAAAATTTACCATGGTTTTATTACAGTAACTATAGTAACTGTAACTATGGTATTTGTAGTAAAACATTTACAAAATGTACCATGGTTTTACTACAGTAACTATAGTAACTGTAACTATGGTATTTGTAGTAAAACCATCACAAAATTGACCATGGTTTTGCTACAGTAACTATAGTAACTGTAACTATGGTATTTGTAGTAAAACCATCACCACAAAATGTATCATAATTTTACTACAATAACTATAGGAACTGTAACTATGGTATCTGTAGTAAAATCATAACTACAAAATATACCATGGTTTAACTAAAGTTGCTATAGTTCAGCTAAGGTATACTATATGTAGTAAAACCATCACCACAAAATGTACCATGGTTTTACTATAGTAAGCATATTTAACCATGATATATGTAGTAAAACCATAATAATAATACAGGAAAATAAAAACTATAGTAATAAAAATCAATCATTCCATAAAAATAAAAAAAGGTTTTAGTTTTACTATAGTAACACCATGGTTCTTACCACAAAAATGGTAACTAGTCATGGCAACCGCAGTTGTACTACAGGGAAACCATGGGTAATTCTTGTAAGGGTGGAACCATGGTTATTGTTTGTGTGGAAAAGATCAAATGAAAGTGAATGTGACTGAGACAAACACACTGCTGGACATCTCCATTCTAACATTTGTGTCAAACAGCTTTTGAATGACATAGATGTTTGGCAATTTGTTAGTCTCAGTCATCAATGCATTACAATGAAAGTGAATGGTGTCATTCTGCCTAACATCTCCTTTTGTGTTTGAAATGGTAGGGGTGAATTTTTCTTGAAATAATGGCTATAATTTTATCTCACTAAAGTAACCTAAAAATCGAGCCAGCTTGTAGACGGCTAAGGCAAAACTCTACACGAGTGGCTTCACACTCAGTAGGAGGTGTCACTCCAACGGTCGTCCTCAGGGAAGTCACAGGGAACCTGCTGTGGAGGCCGCACAGGTGTTGATTTATGGAGTGAGGCAGCCAGTGTTAATTACAGCTAGAGGGGGTAAAAAAATAAATAAAAAAAATTGCAAATATCCATCCACCCAGCCACCCCTTCTGTTCCAAACTCTATCTCTGGCTTCTACTCAATCTCAAGTACATCCTTTTTTGGCGCTTTCAAAGGTACTTGACTTTCAAACCTCTCCATTTCCACAGTCACCTATAGGTTTCCTTCACCTCAAGAATTTCTTACTTTTTCCACTTGTTTCATTTCCTCTCCGGCTCTCTCTCTTCAGACCCTGAAGTTGTACCCATGGGCCATTAATTTCATTTCCCGCAATGTTCCAATGGAGAATAGGGTCACCAAACTCAAATTTAAATGTAATTTTCCTCTGGGTCTTTGAAGGCAAGATACCAATCTTGCGCTTTCTCTTCAGAATAATTTACCGGCCAATGTCACTTCTTCATACAGAGTCGCAAGAACTCGCTGATTCACATCTGAAGGGTACCATAGAGTCCGAGGCGAGAGATAAACAAATTGACTGGCATGGAGGCCTGGGTAGCTCAGTGAGTCTGAAGCTGACTACCACCCCTGGAATCACGAGTTCGAATCCACGGCATGCTTAGTGACTCCAGCCAGGTCTCCTAAGCAACCAAATTTTCTCGGTTGCTAGGGAGGGTAAAGTCATATGGGGTAACCTCCTCGTGGTCACGATAAGGGGTTCTCGCTCTCAATAGGGCTCGTGGTAAATTGTGCAAGGATCATGGAGAGTAGCATGAGCCTCCCATGCTGCGAGTCTCCGTGGTGTCATGCACAGTGAACCATGTGATAAGATGTGCAGATTGATGGTCTCAGAAGCGGAGGCAACTGAGATTTGTCCTCTGCCACCAGGTTAGAGGTGAGTAACCGTGCCACCACGAGGACCTACTAAGTAGTAGGAATTGGGCATTCCAAATTGGTAGAAAAGGGGATTAATAAAAAAAATACAATTTTGGTTGGCATTTCAGTAACCGCTGAATAGAGAAACTGCAGGATTATTCCCAAGCTGACAAAAAATAAGATTTCAGACTAGTTGAGAATTTGCATAAGTCTGTCTGCAGATTTGAGGTGCCAAGCTGTGAAAACCATTGGATTACTTCCTATTTGTTTATCAAAAAAGAAAAAAGGCATACAAATGTATTTTTATTTTTTATTTTTTTGGAAACAACCTAGACAAAATGAGTGCTCAGTTCCTTAGAAAAAACACTGCAAAATAACTAGATTTTATTTTGGTCAGTGGTGATTGATCCAATAAAACTCACCACCATGTTTGATTTGGGTTGTTGCCAAGGAGTTGATGTGGGATTGTTAAAGTGTTCTGGGTGTTTGCCAGGCCGTTACTAGGGTGTTTTGGGTGTGCTTGCTAACTGGCCCAAGTCAATTAGCCCACCCCTTTAAATGTCTCTATGATATTATGTTTTACAGTGTTGCTGTGCGGTGTTCTGTGTGGTAGTTTTTCTCATTTTATGTTTCACCAGTTAAAAATTCCAAATAGCTTGTGCAAGTAACAACACACCTCTTCTCAACAAGCCACATGATTTGAGAAATCATTCATGTCTGTAGCACACCTTATCACATGCTTAGGGTTTGTTAAAAATCCCTAACCCTAAATTATGAGCAAACAGTAATAGTGATACTGTGTGTGTGTGTGTGTGTGTGTGTGTGTGTGTGTGTGTGTGTGTGTGTGTGTGTATGTGCACTTACAGTTACATTTATATATTCCGATTTATAACTAAATATTTAGTTACATTTATACACTATATTAAAATGTATACTATAACTATTATTCAGATTTACAAATATATATTCAGATTTATGTATTCAGATTTACAACAATATACATTTGGATTTCTAACTATATTCAGGATTTAAATTTTTATATACATATTTATAACTATATATTTTTTACATTTATACTCTATATTCAGAGTTAGATCTATATATTCAGGATTTGTAACTATATTTTCAGATTTACAATTATATATTTTTGTATAAATCTATTATATAGATTTATGGCTATGCATTTGGATTTACAACTATATGTATTCAGAATTAAACTATATATTCTGATTTATATATTCAGGATTTATAACTGTATATTCAAGATGTACAATTAAATATTCAGATTTACATTTAAACGTTTAGACTGATAACTATACTAATATATATATATATATATATATATATATATATATATATATATTATATGCGGAATTTGGAGGCCAAGTCAACACCTTGAACTCTTTGTCATGTTCCTCAAACCATTCCTGAACAATTTTTGTAGTGTGGCATGGTGCATTATCCTGCTGAAAAAGGTCACTGCCATCAGGGAATACCATTGCCATGAAGGGGTGTACCTGGTCTGCAACAATCTTTAGGTAGGTGGTATGTGTCAAAGTAACATCCACGTGAATGCCAGGACCCAAGGTTTCCCAGCAGAAAATTGCCCAGAGCATCAAACTGCCTCCAACAGCCTGCTTTCTTCCCATAGTGTGTCCTGCTGCCATCTCTTCACCAGGTAAACAAAGCACACGCACATGATCTAAAAGAAAACATGATTCATCAGACCAGGCCACCTTCTTCCATTTCTCCATGGTCCAATTCTGAGGCTCACATGCCCATTGTAGGCACTTTTGGTGGTGGACAGGGGTCAGCATGGGCACTCTGACCGGTCTGCGGCTACGCAGCCTCATACGCGACATGCTGTGATAGAATGGTGTCAGTACACACAGTGTATCATTAAGTTTTCAATTTGTGCTACAGTAGCTCTTCTCTGGGATCAGACCAGATGGGCTAGTCTTTGCTCCCCACACACATCAGTTAACCTTGGGCACCCATGGCCCTGTCGCCGGTTCACCAGTTGTCCTTTCTTGGACCACTTTTGGTAGGTACTAACAACTGCATACCGGGAACACCCCACAAGACCTACCATTTTGGAGATGCTCTGACCCAGTCGTCAAGCCATAACAATTTGGCCCTTGTCAAAGTCGCTCAGATCCTTACGTTTGCCCGTTTTTCCTGCTTCCAACACATGAAATTCAAGAACTGACTGTTCACTTGCTGCCTAATATATCCCACCCCTTGACAGGTGCCACTGTAACGAGATAATAAATGTCATTCACTTAACCTGTCAGTGGTTTTAATGTTGTTGGTGATATATATATATATATATTCTGATTTATGACTATATTTAGATTTATAACGAGATATATATCTCGTTATAAATCTAAATATAGTCATAAATCAGAATATATATATATATATATATATATATATATATATATATATACACACACACACACACACACACACACACACACACACACACACACACACACACTCTATAATTTCAGGATTTATAATTATATATTCTGAATATATTTATAATAACTATATTTACAGTTACATTTATACTCTTGAGATTTTTAAATAAATATTCAGGATTTATAACTATCCAGATTTACAACTTTGTAATATTAATATTATATTATCTAAATATATATTAAATAATTTAATTATGCTATATAATCACAATTATTTAACTAATATATATATATATATATATATATATATACACACACACACACACACACACACACACATACACACATACACACACACACACACACATATATACACAAAAAGACACACACACACGAAGTCAGAAGTTTACATACACTTAGATTGAAGTCATTAAAACTCATTTTTTAACCACTCCACAGATTTTATATTAGCAAACTATAGTTTTGGCACGTCGTTTAGGACATCTACTTTGTGCATGACAAAAGTAACTTTTCCAGCAATTGTTTACAGACAGATTGTTTCACTTTTAATTGACTATCACAATTCCAGCGGGTCAGATGTTTACATACACTAAGTTAACTGTGCCTTTAAGCAGCTTGGAAAATTCCAAAAAATGATGTCAACCCTTTAGCCAATTAGCTTCTGATAGGAGGTGTACTGAACTGGAGGTGTACCTGTGGATGCATTTTAAGGCCTACCTTCAAACTCAGTACATCTTTGCTTGACATCATGGGAAAATCAAAATAAATCAGCCAAGACCTCAGAAAAAAAATTGTGGACCTCCACAAGTGTGGTTCATCCTTGGGAACCATTTCCAGACACCTGAATGTACCACGTTCATCTGTACAAACAATAGTACACAAGTATAAACGCCATGGGACCATGCAGCCATCATATCGCTCAGGAAGGAGACGCATTCTGTCTCATAGAGATGGACGTAGTTTGGTGCGAAATGTGCAACTCAATCCCGGAACAACAGCAAAGGACCTTGTGAAGATGCGTAAACAGGTAGACAATTATCTATATCCACAGTAAAACGAGTCCTATATCGACATAACCTAAAAGGCTGCTCAGTGTAGGTTCTACTAGTTGTTTAGGTCAGTGTTACTATCAGAAATAATTAATAATTATTTAGTTATTAATTAATATTTCAATTAAATAATAGAATCTAACTTATTAAAGCCTCATACAGGGCACCAGTAAATGTAGTGTGCTACGTTCAGTAGCGGGTTTGGTTATTAGCAATAATTAATAATTATCAAAGATAATTATCAATTATTAAAATCAACAGAACATTGATTTGAATCAATGTTAGCTCTCTTAATCCTTCACATCTACAATCAAAGATAACCATCAAATTCAATAGAATATTAATTATTAAAGATAATCATTAATTATTAAAATCAATGGAACATTGATTAGAATTAACACTAGCTTATTGATCCTTCAAATTCACCAATCATCAAAGATAATTATCAATGATCAAAATCAACAGAATGTTAATAAGGATTAATATCGCCGGGGCACCACCCTGGAATCAGGGACTAATAACCAGACAGTATAACAGTCTCAATATTAGATTGTTCTCTTAAGAAAATGGACATTCAAAAAGAAACAATGAAGGCTTGAATCTGAGCACTAACATCCCCTGCCAGCATTTGACACAGGTGTATGCAAAACAAACCAAAACACTTCTCTTTGAAATATAACAAAGTTTATTTATGTAGTAATATCAATTAAAAATCAATACCATGCAGTCAATAAACTTCCGACTTACAACTACAAACTAAACAGTAACATGATTAGATATGGTAACCAAAATAAGCCTATAACACATAAGAGGAAGGTAGTTGTGCGTGTGTGTGTGTGTGTGTGTAAGGTGTGACGCACCCAAAATGGCGGATGTGACTCTCATGGAGAGTACGTCACGCAAGATTTCCGGCCAGAGAATACGGCCGCGAGTGTGGCCGGAGAGAAGCCGGTTAATGGCGTCTGCCTGTTTACCGCGTGTCTCCACTTGTACGATAACTTAGGGACAAAGCTGAACTTTATCACAAAGTTATCTACTGGCCAAAAGTGTGTGCGAGAATGTTTGTGAGGGGTCACGTGTGTGTGGTTAGTATGAGAGAGAGAGAGAGAGAGAGAGAATAAAGTGGTGACACCAAAGCCGAATAGTTTCACTCGGAGACGCGGTGGACGGTCCCACGGTCTTTGGTTCTTTAACAGATAAACTCAGTGTGCCGGTTTCACCCGCGATTGCGGAAATACACAACAGTCCAATGTGGTTGGACTACAACGCAGCAGATTTCATTCGTGATAACAGTACATTACAATAATACCTTGAGTATTATTAGCAGTAATGAGCAGACTCGGCAGTCTGTAAACTGTACAAGCAATAACCTTGATACACAAGAATAACACTCTATAATATTCTATCTCTGCCCAGAC
The DNA here is from genome assembly GCF_019703515.2 of Myxocyprinus asiaticus. Classification (NCBI taxonomy): domain Eukaryota; kingdom Metazoa; phylum Chordata; class Actinopteri; order Cypriniformes; family Catostomidae; genus Myxocyprinus; species Myxocyprinus asiaticus. Next base: position 20,069,461 of record NC_059351.1, read on the forward strand.
GTAAACCTCTTACTTGAAATCGCATGAGGATGCAGGTAGAATGTGTGTTCATCTGTCCTTTAACTCCGACTCAGTTCCTTGAGGCTCGGGTGATGACGGGAGGCCATTTCCTCGCTCTGTCGGCGGGCGGTATGGCTGCTGATTCTCAAACTTGATTGAAGAGGGAAGAGGAATCTTTTTCTCTTCACTTCTGCAGGCAAACGGATGAAGATGCGGATTGCTCGGCGGTCTCCTTCAGATCCGTTAGAGTGTTCGGTGGAACACAGAGTAATCTCAACTCGTCCAGCAAGATGGTGATTGTATGACCACAGTTTCAAGTCGGATGTTACTTCCTTGTGCCATGAGGCTACACCTGAGAGCAGCGATGAGCTGCGTCTACACACGGTGAGCAAAGTTGCTGAAAGCAATGCCCGGAAGGGTCTCAGAGTCATTTCTACTCCCGATGACATCATGGTTGAGGGCCGTTCTGTTGTGTGCCTCATCCAATAGGAGTTGAGAATTTGATCCTTCAGTGAGCAAGGCTTCATGGGATTTGTAGTC